>NW_012130142.1:433100-435582 GCF_000143395.1 Atta cephalotes
AATGCATAGTTCACGTTTGATAATCATTTGAAGCGAGATTGGCGCGCAAAAAATGCTCTTCCATCAAGACAACGCACTTCCCACAAGTCAACCGTTGCAATGACAAAACTACGAATTGGGCTATGAATTGATTCATCATTCACCCTATTCTCCGGATTTGGCCTCGTGTGACTTCTTTCTGTTCCCAAACTTAAAAACTTGGTTTGGTGGGAAGAAATTCTCGTCAAATGAGGAAGTCATTGTCGCCGTCAATGAGTATTTTGCAGACTTTGAGACAGCCTACTTCAAATGACTACCAAACGTGAATTATGCGTCCTTTCTGGCTGAAATTTGGCCTGAAGGGGTTCGAAGAGTGGATCTTTCGAAATGTCGCATCATCAAATGGATTGTAGCGCCATTTCATGGAAATTTACCAAACTTATCAAACGACCCACGTATATATATGTATATGTATATGTATATATAGGGTCTTTCAATAGAGACGCTCGAAATTTGTTAGATTATAGTATTGTCATGTTGTTGACATCTATCAAATTTGTTGTGAATTGTTTAGTAGTATATAGCAAATCACCCTGGAAGGTCATAGTGTTGAGCAACGTGTGCAAATCATAAAATTTTATTATCAAAATCAGTGCTCTGTTCGAGAAACCCATTCCGCGCATTATGTGATTTCGCCACAACCGTCCTGCCGTCGACTATTCGACGTTTGGTGGCCAAATTCGAGTCAACCGGTTCGATAAATAATCAGTCAACACCAATACGTCGCCGAAACGCAAGGTCTACTGAAAACATCGCTGCTGTGCGTGAAAGTGTACTACGGGAAAACCCGAGGCGGTCAATTTCTCGTCGTTCACAAGAACTTGGCCTTTCTGCGACTTCAACTTGGCGAATTTTGCGTCGGGACTTGGATCTACACTCCTATAAAATTTAACTGACCCAGGAACTTAAGGTAAACGATCATAGACAATGCCGTGTGTTCGCTGATTGGGTTCTGGAACAGTTGGAAGTTAATCCAAATTTCGTCAAACAAATCATCTTTAGTGATGAGGCCCATTTTTGGATGAATGGATATGTGAATAAGCAAAATTGTCGAATTTGAGACGATACCAATCCACGCGAGATACACCAGCTCTAAATGCATCCCGAGAAAGTCACTGTTTGGTGCGGATTTTGGTTTGGCGGAATCATCGGTCCGTACTTCTTCCATAACGAAGCGGGCGTTGCCATAATCGTCAACGGCGAGTTGATGCTACAGATCGATGATCAGCAACTTCTTGTAGCCTAAAATGGATGATATGGATACCGATAACATGTGATTCCAACAGGATGACGCTACGTGCTACACACCGCATGCCACGATGGACATTCTGCACGAGCGATTTGAGGGCATGGTTATCTCGCGCGCCGGCGACGTGAACTGGCCACCGAGATCGTGCGATTTACCGCCTTTAGACTTCTTCCTTTGGAGCTATCTTAAATCGCAGGTCTATACGAATAAACCGCAAACAATTGATGCTCTCAAAGTCAACAGAACAAACGCCATCCAGTAAATTCAGCCAGATTTATGTGAGAAAGTCATCGAAAATTGGACCGCCCGAATACGTGTCACCAAGAGAAGCCGCGGCGGACATTTGAGCAACGTTATATTCCATATTTAATGCCATAAAATATTCTTTCAAATAAAAAAAAATTGAGTGGATCTCACACACAACTTGTTTTATTTACATTTAAAGATCGAGCATCCTTATTGAAAGACCATATTAGGTGTACAACTTTGCTTCCGCCGTTTTTTTTCCGAAATTCGAGGCTTTATTGTAAAAAACTGGTTATACATTTATGATTCAAAGTATTGTCCATCTCTGACCACTACTTTCTCCCATCTTTCGGGTAGCGTACGAATCCCGCGTCGAAAAAACTGATCATCTTTTGAGGCTATCCACGAATCGATTCAATTTTTTACTTCTTCATAAGACCGGATGTGCTGGCCGTGTGCCATTGATCGAAACAAGTGATAGTCAGAGGGAGTAACGTCTGGAGAATACGGCGGATGGGGTAGGACTTCTCATTTCAACGTTTCCAAGTATGTCTTGACCACTTTCGCAATATGGAGTCGAGCATTGTCATGCTGCAAAATCACTTTATCGTGTCTCTCGTTGTATTGCGGCCGTTTGTTTTTCAATGCTCGGCTCAAACGCATCAATTGCGTTCGATACCGATCGCCTGTGATTGTTTCAGTCGGTTTTAACAGTTCAGTAATATATTACGCCGAGCTGGTCCCACCAAATACAGAGCATGTCCTTGGACGTCAAAATCACCATTCTTGAAACCACTCACGACACGTTCTTTCACTAATAGCGGCCTCACCATAAGTATTTGAGAGCATTCGATGAGCCTCAGCCGCAGATTCCTTCATATTGAAGCAAAAAATTAAAACCTCCCGCAAATGACGAGAATTTGGCTCGTAAATTGACATTTTCAATCG
>NW_012130142.1:435602-437920 GCF_000143395.1 Atta cephalotes
TACTTTACAATATCATTTCAAAGTCTATATTGCATTTCTCTGACTTTGTTGTGTATTTTGTTAAGTACGAATTTAAAAACTCTGATTTTTCTCCATTAAATTGTATATCCATTCCCCTCTCAGGCTAACTTGATAGTCGGATTATAATCATTGATAAATCTTTCCGACTTTTTGCGAGGAAGATCATATAATCTGCTCTTACTGCGTAAAGTTTTTCTACCCACTATCGAAGTAATGACGTCTCTTAAAACGAAATTATCAGTAAGTGGTCAAGGAAAATCGAATCGACATTTTTTGTAAATATTCGGTTTTTTTCGTACGCATGCAATATGTGTTTATGATTCTGCTCTATTCTGACTTATAAACATACAACGTTGACGAAACGTTTTCATATGGAATTTCGCACGTCACGTATTTTCGAACAAACGCAACAATTTCTTCATCCGGCACTGGAGCATCTTTTATCCAAATCATACAATGTACATGCTGGATACTTTGATATTCTAGTTGCTAGAAATAGATGACTCTCCTATTGAGTTATCGAACGAGCAAATAAAATCAATCATGGCTTTAAATTTTATACACATGTATGTAGACGTACTTATAGGATCGTATGCGATTAGTTAATGCCCAACTTCTGTTTATCAGGATTCATGTTCAATTCATTCATTCTCGTAAATTCACCCAAATCGAACCATTTCCATTTACTAGGACTCAAAGTTAAAAACCATGTCGCCGAACCATAATGCAGAGCCATGCATTTGACTTTATTGACGGTTGTCGTCAAAATTGATCTGTATTTCTCAGTTTTGCAAAAACACTCATTCAATTCGATTCCATGATTCGATTCAATAGTTCGTCTTTCAATTCAAGTATCTACCAGCAGTGTATCTCTCTCGTGGGTTAGCAACCATCATAGATACTATTTTTCATTCAATTATTAATTAGCATCATCATCATTGAACAGATATTCTAGATTTGACCTGAATTTATTGTGTTTCGACATCAATCGCGTTCTGACAAATAAATAATCCGGCAATGTAAAGTTTCTATCTTCCCGTTGACATCCTCGGGATATAAATTAGGGAAACACATGATATCCAGATATTTTTAACGATTATCCATTGGAACATCTTCAATTTTCAACATTTGATAAAGCTTGAATGCAGATTCGTTATCGATTCTTTTTGCGTGCATTGAGTATATTGTATACTGATCATTAATACCCAAATCTTTAGTGATTTGCGTGAGAAAAGCCTTACGTTTTAAAACGGCTTGATCATTATTATCTTTGTTATGCTGTATAGTGTTCTCAACCACCTCATCTATTTCATCACTGTTGCTTCCGTCACAGATCCAATATTCTATTTCTTTTAACTTATTATATCATTTATAAAATCGGACGATTGGAAGACGAATTTCCAAATAGTGAAGGTTATGGTCTTTCAACCATTATAAAACCTTACACACTTTATTAATATTCCAAATTTTCCCAAACAACTTTAGATCTTTTGAGTATACTTTGAACGAGGATATGCATTCAAATTTATAAGATCTTCCGGAGGACATACTTTCTTCCAATGTTTCTAAAGGCAGAGGCAAATGAAATGTACTTTGTGGATCTTTGTCTGTGCGGCATATGTTTGTTCGAAACACGATTCATCGTTTGCACTTCTTGGAAGCTGCTCACTCTCTTGATTAACATTTTTTCGTAATCGTTGAAATCCGATAAAATATCTAGTAATGGTTTTACGGTAAGATTCAAAATGCAAGCAGAAGGCAACACCCCTCTGTGTGAAATTTGCTCAAAGCTTGCAAATGAATCCAGTATCGATATTGTGTTCTGTTATAAACTATCAGGTCTTTCCACTAAAAGATTCATCCACTGTTTTCCTCAACTTCTCAAGCTTAGGAACGTCTTTACACATAATTTTTCGCATAACTTTAAACGCTTCGTAATTTTGCGAGAAAATCTTTTCCTCGTCCAAACTAACATCCGTTAAATTTCTTGGACAACATCTTGCTTTATTCTTTAAATTATTAGAAATTTCAAGAAAGTTATTCATATTAACGAATTTCAAAGATGAAAACAACTGAAACTTTTTATAATTGTCTATCAATTTGTAAACATTTCTTCGAATAGTGTAGTGATGGAGGGACCCATTCTTTATTTTAAGTATATTCATAATGACACGCATTAAATCAATTGGGACGTAATGTCAACTTTATAATGATCGGTTGCGATAATGGCTATCGGTACACATTCACTAGAAGTTTGTACATATATTTTTTATCTCTTTATCGACCAGTTTAAAATC
>NW_012130142.1:442557-446499 GCF_000143395.1 Atta cephalotes
TATATATATATATATATATATATATATATATATATATATAAAAATATAAATATATATTTATATTAATTATATAAATATATATTTATGTTAGAATGTATAACACATTCTAACATATTATTAGATATTCAAATTCAGATTAAAGCTTCTTTTTCCAAAAACAATAAACAGTTGTTATCTTAATAATAACAATTATTAACTTAATAATAAATAAACTAATCACAGAGGCATAATAACCGAAATAGAACAAAAATATTGAAAAATGTTACAAGAACGTTCTTTCGTAATGTTCAAATATTATACTTTTAACATTTTATACATTACAAGTAAACGTTTTTAATACATTATAAGTGTTCGTGTAGAAAACATTAGAATAATTAACGATTAATTAACGTTTATGAAACTGGTATAAAAACTAATATAAAATATTCCTTTTTACTAAAAGAACCATTTTAAAATCTACAAGTTTAGCTAATTTTAGCGTTTTTACAATATCTATATATTTTATAATAGATCCCGGATGTTCGTTCACTGAAAAAAATATTTGTAATTTTACATGGAAGTTACATGTAGAGGAGACTGGGGCAAGTTGTTACACAGAGTAAGTAATTATAATTAATAGGTGTAAGTCAAGGAAGGACTTTTTTATTTTTAATTTTTTTTGTATTCTTGTACTTTTTATTCTTTTATATTTTTGTATTAAAAAATTTTTTTTGGCATTTTTGTCTTTTTTCTATTTATTATTGATTATATAATTATTTATCAAATAGAAAAACTAATTTTCTCTCATCTTGCCCACAGGACTATGCCTAGTTTTATAGGGGAATTTGAGCCTTGAATGAATAACTTTGAAACATGTCTCAAATTTTAATATCAAAAGAGAATCAAAAATTCCATAAATTTTAGGAAAGATTTTCTGAGTGCTAGAACTCCAAAGTTCGCTGTTATGACCATATATCACTAGTCCAATTTCTCTGCGTCCAGGGCATTTCCCCGCGATGACAGCCGTAACAGATTGTTCCAAAGACATTGAAGTAATATCTAAAATGTATTTGGTATTCATTAATCCAGCTAAGTTCTTGGTCGCGATTCATGCTGTCATGTCACAGAAATTCGGATTTGCTTGTGACGGGAATGCCCTTGAAGTTCGCCTTGGGGAAAAAAGGAGGGGAAGATGGACAAATGGCGAATGTATCAATCGAGGTAAATCAGCCTTTGGTATGGAGTCATCCCGAGGCAGCTACTGGTCGCGATGAGATCCATTGTGAGCAACGTGAAAAATATTTAAAAACTCAGTTGCTTTCCCAACATTTGTTAGGAAGTGCTAAATTTCTTGGAATAAGAACCTAGTAGTTTCACAAGAGCCTAACACATTTAAATTCATGAATATCATGACAGTTGCTGCCATAATTATAGAAAAAAAACGTATTGAAACGAGAGATGGAAACGTTATAGTTAAAAATACAGAATCGCAGCCTCTTTGTCAAATCAATTAAAACCTTTTGTTTCATACTTTGAGTGTCTCTCTCTCCTTTTTTCATCAATTAATATAAATCACTTATAACTATTCATTTGAGGTCTCAAAAAGGTTTGATTGTTTTCGATATGTCAAGATTGGACATATTCCAGATGACTAGATAATTCGAGAAATTGAATAAAACCAACCCTACATGGTATACAGTACATGGTCATAATTTGTCGAATTTTGCACAGCTGTATCACTCAAGGGACTTATTTTAAAAAGTTGTGCATATGGAATTTTTTAATTTTTTTCGTATTCTTTTGAGCTACAATCCTAGCTAAGTCTCAATGCTATTCAGCCGGGACCCAAACTGAGTATAGTCCTTTGTCTATGACTTGAGCGATAAAGTTTTCTTCGTTATCTGCATTTTTTTGCTTATGAATACTTAGCATGCTATGTCTGGATTGTTGACGCAACCATGTCTTAATTCGCCGTAAAATATTATTGGGAGCAAATTAGTTCGGTCCGTTTCCCTAAAGATGGCTCCAGCTGTTGTGAATGGTTTATTCATAGTGACAGCTGATTTTGGCGGTTTTAGAAAAGTTAAACATCTGCTAATAATATTCAGTTTATATCGCTTTGAGTTTCATACAAAAACCTTGATTTTTTACTGTGTTTGAAATGTCGAATTTTGTTTGAATTTTAACCAAGCAGCATTTGCGGGAATTTTAATTTTCTGCTTTAATTAGAAGAAAAGTGCGGCTAAAGCTCGAATGCTTGTCGAAGTTTATGACACTGCTCTAACTGATAAATCATGTAGGGAATGGTTTCGACGTTTGAAGGATGGAGATTTTCAGCGTTGAAGACAAGCTTCACTCTGGAGCCAAAAAAATTCGAAGACAAAGAATTAGAGGCATTACTCGAAGAAGATCAAACGCAAGAGGAGTTTGCAGAATCATTAGGGGTAACTCAACAAGCCGTTTCTGTACTGATTGAGAGCTATAGGAATGATTCAAAAACAAGGAAATTGGGTGCCTTGTGAACTGAAACCGAGAGACGTTGAAAGGCGATTTTTCACTTGCGAACAGCTGATTCAAAGACAACAGAGAAAAGGTTTTTTGCATCGGATTGTGACTGGAGATGAGAAGTGAATATTCTACGACAATCCCAAGAAGAAAAAATACTACGCTAAGCCCGGTCAATCATTGCTATCGATCTCAACATCAACACCGCGGCCGAACATTCATGATTCGAAGATCATGTTCTGTATCTGGCTTGTTTACTATGAGCTGCTGAAACCTTCAATTTCATTACAGGCGATCAGTATCTACAATTGATTCGTTTGAGCCGTGCATTGTGAGAAAAACGGAATACGAACAAAGATAAAGTTATTCTTCTTCATGACAACGCTCGGCCTTATGTCGCTAAAGTCATAAAAAAATATTTGGAAACGCTCAAATGGGATGTTGTGTAACAGGCAACGATAGAGAATTTAAGAAAGACAGCTTGAATTTTGGGTACAAATTTGGCAGCAGTAAGCATATCGTCTAGTGATATGTCAGTGTTTTGTATTATTTTGTGCCAAACAATACTTTTATTAAGTGAGTCACTACTCCTATCAATCTCCAACAACTGCGTTGCTCACGAGTCATGGTTTTGAAAATGGAAGGGTATAAATGAAAATTGTTGAAAACATTTGTATTTTAGAAAATCTAATGCTTAAAGAATTTATAAGTGAATCTACATACGGAAAAAGTAAGCTTAATTTGTAGTATTCTTTGGGATCTTCTGTAGACAGTTCGCTCTTTTCATTTTGCGACATTTTCGCGATATTTGAATCTCGAATATCAATCGTAGCACTGAATTTCTGGCATTCCATGAAAATATTGCTGAATTCGTTCTGTTCATCATGAAAAATATTGATTAAACGTATTATATAATTTTGACATTCAAGTAAATTTAATTTATTTATTTTACTTATTTTGTAGTAACACGGTAATTGATTCAAATATTTCAGAATATTTTGATATTATGCATAAATATATTAAAAATATCGGTTTTGTTACGGCATAATATAAATAATTCGCTTTTTGTTTATCACTTGTGATCCTTCAGAAATTTCGTAATAATTTTTCTAATATAGTTCTGAAAAAAAATGCTTTTTAAACAAGCGAATAGTTTTATGTTTCTCGGTCCAACGAGTTTTGTAAAGCATAGGAATTGAAGAAACTAATTGTCTACGAATATTATTTTCTCTGAAAAAGTTAATTATTTCTTTTATAGTATTCCTGACATTCAATTTATTTAAATCATAGACAATCAAATTCAATTTGTGTCATGAGCAATAAACATAATGAATGTTTGGATACTTATATAGTAGTAGGATAAAAGTAGGGATTCTAACCCACTATGTGTTAGTGCATGTGTGTGTGTGTGTGTGTGTGTGTGTGTGTGTGTGTGTGTGTGTGTGTGTGTGTGTGTGT
>NW_012130142.1:446970-465314 GCF_000143395.1 Atta cephalotes
TGTGTGTAGTGTGTGTGTGTGTGTGTGTGTGTGTGTGTGTGTGTGTGTGTGTGTGTGTGTGTGTGTGTCGGTGTGTGTGTGTGTGTGTGTGTGTGTGTGTGTGTGTGTGTGTGTGTGTGTGTGTGTGTGTGTGTGAGGGAGTCAGACAGAAGGAATCACAGATGTTGGGAAAGGGGAAGCGTGACACCAAGGTCCATGGTAGAGGGAAGGATTTATCTTCTCTTTCTCGCCAGTTGCGTTCTCTCTTTAACCTCTCTCTCTTACCCATTGTAGGATGCAGTTTTTTTCTTCCCTATATAGTCCTATACTTATTATTTACGCTCTCTCTTCCTCCCATTGTGTTCTCTCGGTTTTCTTCTTTTGCACACGATTTTATTAAACAGATATTTTTTTTTTACGATTTTCTTAATAATATGACTCGGCAATAATTTTAATTTAGCAACTAATAATATGTTTAGTAATACAAATAACCAAGTGTTCTTAATTATCGAATCATTATTAAAACTGTTATTGAGTAACTATCGAACATTTATTAAACTGTATAATATTGAACAATTACCATTATTGATAGATTCTTATTATTGATAGATTCTTAATTATAGGAAATAAGGGAAAGACATTAAAATGCATTTTAAAAAAATCTCATATTTTATTTTTTAAACTTGATATATTTTTTTCTGACTTTGCAACCACTAGTTATATATTTTAAATATATTCTGTAACTCACGATTCTTAACATGTTTTTCATCGTACAGTATTAGTAACATCTAGATTATGTAAAGAATCTATATCTTCGTAATCAGCAATCTCAATTGTCGAGTCGTCGTTATCGAATATATCAACTAGTCATTCACGTTTTTCACATCCTTTAACATATACAAAAACCTTATTGTCATCATTCTCTTCCGCACCAATTACAGTCATTGTAATCAGGCGTTTCGCCATGCTGTACGGGAGCATCCTGTCTTCTCATTGCAATCCATGATGATAAGCACTGAGCTAGGAAGCACAATACTTCTCTGACTTTATCAAAAATTTCCATGGCATGGGTAAAAATATGAGAGAGACAGTTCCTTTTCTCAATACCGCCACTTCCTTCACGACAAATTTCTTTCTAACGATAAATTCTTGCAGATCTACAAACATTGATATAGTCATGGTGAATGACTTTTGAGAATTTGTTTGATAAAGGATCTTAGATTTTATCTCATATATTGAAAAGAGGGGGATGATAATTTTTTGACGACAATTTACCTAATTTTGTACTACATTTAACATTGGGCTATATTCGATCACGCGGTCGTGTATGATAAGGCAATAGGCGGCTGTAGTCGCGGATACATTCTCTTTGAATTCAAATTCTAATCATACATCCACTCTTGACAGACGCGTTTTGTCACGAGCAGTTATTAGAATAAAACTTTTCAAAAAGAAGTGCAATTGGAATGATGGTTCATTTCTTTCACGAGGGATTTGATAGTAAAATGTATGGAAACGTAAGTACATATCATATAAAATAGCGACTCTGCGTTTGTCAAAGTCTAGATCATCGTACGGATAAAAATCAGAGTTTAGATAATGTTTGTCACATTGGTTAATTTACAGGTACTGAAGTAAGTTTTATGTGCTGTTATGATATTTTTTTGATTAGTGGATATCTGTAGACCAAAAATAACGTATCGTGGTTTTTCCAGCTGAGTTGCAGTCTTGATGGCCCAGGAATCATTGTACTCGGCAACTAGGAGGTACACATACAAATCCTACGAACAGAAACTCATACTCAGATATCCGCTCTTTAAAGTGCGCAACATGAATAGTTTATTAACTTCGTTCAATGCAATGTGAGCCACTCGCCACTGTACTTTGAATAATTCAAGTCGGATCTGTCGCTGGATATCCCACTATATAATTGTTACTGTTGCGCGTTCGTATCAAAGTTAATTGATGAGTTAAATGATGAGTGTTAATTACTACACGTTTGCAATCCTCACAAAAGCCCAACAATATGTTGAGTGGTACACAAAAGTTAAAGTATCCATCGTCATTAGTCTTTTTGCGGTCGATTTTCACTAGAATCGATAAATCCATTATGCGAACTATTATATATGCGATTTCATTAGTAAACGTTGCATAACCCTTTAGACAAGTTATTCCAACGTTTCTGCTGCAATCAATCTCCATACCGTTGAAAACATATCGAATTTCATCGAACATGAACGCCACATAATTACATCCAAGATTTACTTTTGTAGATTTTTTTCCTTTGAAGTCAATCTACCTTCGACATAGAGAATGCTTTCACACAGTAACGTGTATAAATCTTGCTGTATGGGTATCTTTATCTCGTCGCTATGTCCATATGTGTTGACATATTGTACGTGTGAAACTCGAACTTGACGATACGATCGTTAAAAATTAGTTCGCTATTCCAATATTCAAGATATCAACCATCTTAGATATTTCGTACAACAAAGTTCAATGAATGTAAAAATTTAACATTCGGCGAATTGAGTTTCTTTCTATTGGACGCTCGAATATTTTTGATCGTTGTCGTCCGTCTGTCAAAAACTACATCTCCTGTCTGTTTCGCCTGCTCGTTCAGAACAAGCATCTCGCTACAATTATCATTGTTGTATCTCTTTATCGCTATTGCCTCCGCACATGCAATCTAATGGTAATTTCTCTCCGTGCAAATCAAATAATAATCCGTCTTGATTCACAATGCGAATCGTCAGATCCGTAATGCTCCGTACGATGATCGGAAGGTAAATGATCTGTGTCTGTCTTTCCGATCTTATATCTTGGACACACTCGGTGAAAATTCATGTATTGTGTGCACGGATCATTGCTGTATGTGCCCGTGGTCACGTTGCATTCAGTGCGAATGATATTTACGTTGGTGATATTTATCAATACGAATACATCTGACTCATGCCACTGTCGTGGTTCTAACACACGATTCAATGAAAATTCCAACAGCGATCCAATATTATGAGGTTTGGTGAAATTTACGATAAATGTTTTTGATCTCACTCTTCATTGCATGAATAGTCAATGGGTACTGTTCATCCTCTTTGCGAAGCGTTTTCCCTCTCGCAACATAATTAGAATAAAATTGTAGAATTGCACGTCTTATATACTTGTTTATGTCACGTACGTTTATTTCGATCCTTCGGGAATGACAATTTCTTTGTCGTCTTCAACAAAGTAAAACTTATTATTCAATGAATTTACATTAGATATCATATCATGATAGGTTTCAAAGTCCGTTAGACCGAGCTTGTAATCATTGCTCAAATCTTTGGAAAGTAACAGGCTGCGAGGATGCTATTCTTACCGGTGAGCATAAATGTCAGTGACATGTTTGATTGAATACTGAGTTGAAAGAGTGCTATGTCAATTCTTAAATTGATCGTCAACCGTATAAACTGTAGACACATTGATCGTTACGTTGATAAGGCATGCAATTATATCCGATTTACGTTACGTCTAAATATCGCGCCAATTCCATCCCAGGTAGTCGAAGATTACCGAAACTATCAAAGTAAACAGCACGATCTCCCCGCTTCGCGGGGAGACATCCAGTGAGTATTTGGTCCATCAGCATTATCCAAATTTACGATATTGCCTTCGTTTCGATATACTCCTATTGGTAAGGTAGTATGCATAAAAATATAATACTTCTAAAATATGGAATACTTTAGTAATTACACCCTTCGGTATTTTGGCAACTGTTTAACATCTTTTTTTAAATCTTTTTTTTCCGTTGTTGATTCCTCGTCCACACTTGTATGGAGCGAGGTAAGCTCCATGACCTTACATGACGCGGTTATATTACGTTTCAGTTCTTCCAACTGACGTTATGTTTTATTATCGTTCATAGCTTTTGCGATTCCTGCCGCGCCGCTGACCAACGAACCAAAGACTCCCAATAGCGGTAGAATAGAGATATCACTACGTTTTGCCGATAATATATAATATAATACATAATATTCGTTTTCTTGTCAGTTTTTTCTTCTTCGTTTCCATACCAATTTTCGTTTTGGTTTTCATAACCGCCCAAACAGCTGTGCAGCAGCTCTCTCTCTCCAAGAGTCGAATCTTTCGCGGTAATCCGTTTCCGCGCCTCTTCAGCGAGTATTGTATCAGTTACGTATCGTGAAATCTTTGCTCCGCGAATAAGCTATGTTGTGTTCGCGACACGCCGCGTTCGATGCCTTGATCCAATCATTTCTAGCTTTTAGCCGATTACTTTTCTAAATGCATACCTGGATCACAAAATTGATATCTGGGGATATGCAATTCGATGGGAAATGCGTTTATTGCATGATTTAAAAAACAACAATCTTTTGTTATTGTTGTTGTTGTTGATATTTGCTATAATTTCTTATAAATAGCGCTGGACCATCAATATACGATTGATGGCACAAATTAAAATGTTTCAAGCACCAGTGATGTTGCTGAATCTCTGAATCAGCCTTTATATGCTCGAGTAATCGATCTCCCAGTTCTAATGTAATTCTTAAATTCTCATAGCAAATTAATTTTCAGTATATATTCCAACTCTTTGGTGATTAAACCATGTACATCACAGTTGTCCGACAAGATAAGAAGCATTTTGAATACTGAGCGGTTCGCTTTGCGCTCTACTAAATTCATTCGCTTTCGATGATGTTTTTTTCAATATTATCAGTGTCGTAAAGGGAGAAGATATGAAGTTCGTGCGACAGTCACGAATCAAAGTGACTGAATGTCAACAATAAAGTACAAATTGAAAAAGACATACGCAAGCTGGAAACATGCTGCCGATTTTTATACGCGGAACCGTCTGCGGTCCATCGAACTGCGGCAAAATAAATGTGTTGATAAATTTGCTGGAAAGTTCACATGGTATACGTTTCGAGAACGTGTATGTATACTCGAAGTTGCAACCATCAAAATATCGATATTTGGATACTTTATTAGTACTGATTAAAGAAAATTGGTTATTTTCCATTTTATAATAATAACAATGTATTACCACCGAATGAGGCGCTGCCAAATTCCATTTGTCTTCGATGATGTGGCATGCGACAAGAAAGACGCGATCAGAGAATATTTCGTGATCGATTGCTTCTATCTGTGTCCGATATACGCAAAGATACTGAAGTATCTTATACACGATAATGCAAATCTATTGATCCTGCTCAAACAGGACGGTTCAATCTGAAACAATATATACAATGATTAATGTAAACACTGACATGTCTTACGAAAATTTCTGCGAACTGTGTTGTTGTTGGCAATAAAAGTATGAATTGGTAGTCATAGATAAAGACAATGCGCTTACGAATGGACGATATAGAAAAGGATTTAATGAGTATGCGATACCTTAACATAGTTAGTCGTTGTCAATACGTCAACTACACAACATTTGAATGCAACATAGATAAAGGGCTCAAGGATCGCGAGAGGATAGCGAAACAAAATGCGAAAACGAATGAATTGATGATTCGTAAAAAATACTGCAGATTAAAGATTTTAAAGACCGGCAAAATAGAGGAAGATATAGCATTGGAGAAATACTTTAAGCCTATCGTTGAACTTTTAAAAGATTATCGAGAACACCGCTAATGATGAATCTCACCAATTAAGAAAGAAGTCAACATTGTAAAGGATAAAAATATTAAGAAAAGAAAACCTGAAGATAATGAAAATATTTATGATGATGAAGATGATAATGATAACGTCTGGATGGATAATTCATGACTTCAATTAACACTGTCGTCTAAAAAGAAATGTACAAAAGAATCGATCATTACATCGAATTCCAATTATGCATCGCCTGAATCACACGAATTATCGTACGAATGTTCGCACATTTCGCTTAGAACGAATCGCTTGAAACGTTAGTTAAGCAATCATTGCAAACGCGGCAATTTCGTGAAGAGTTACATAATCAATTGGAGGCACTTGGATAAAAATATGTAAACATATAATGTAAACATATAATACTTCTCGATGATAACAGAGATAAGGCGATCGATCACGTTTATGGTGTATATCTCACCGAGCACAATACTCGATGACATATATTTCGATGTGACGCTAATGACTTTGTAGTAGATGGAGTAAAGTATAAAGATATACTTGATTTGTATGAATGAATTTTCAAAAGAATTCCCGATAATAGTATTTACACAGAAAATGATAAACTAGCATATAAAAGTATACTGTTGGCAACGAATGTCAGGCGTAGGTCATAAAAACGGATAATTCAATAATGGGCAGCAAAGGGTATAAATATAAGAATATAGCATCCTTAGTATCAGATAAAATACAAGTTGGTACGGGCATGCTACACATCAGGAAACTAAACAACAAATTAGGTAAAAGAATCGGAAAAGATGTAATACAATGCATTGTGATCCTAAACGACAATAACATCGATTATGTTCATTGGAACGAGTGGATCCTCTCCGATTGCTTGAGGCCTCGCGTTAGGCAGGTCACAACACCCACGATAACGAAATGTTATCTATTATCGAGGAGTTTTGTGAAACTGGCTTTAATATAAATTGAAACAGGAGACACAGTCATTTTAGTTGACATCAAAATGCCGAACAACGTTTGCATTTAAGAACTTTGTGATATTTACGCATCATAGAGCAATAATCATAACATAACGTAACATGTCTGAAAAGAAAAACCTCGAAAAGTGCGACTGGTGGAAAAACTATACACTCCGGCGAGAAAAAATTTTCCATGCAAACGTGTCAGTTTACGGATACGATGGCCTGTGGCATGCTGATATCGCAATGCGTCTTTACACACGATTCAACAAAAGTTATCATTACATTCTCACCGATGTATAAGCATGAGCTGAAAATCAAGAGTGGAAATGAGATAGCTACAGTAATCACAAAGATAATCCGAGACGATGGAAGATGTTCGAAAAATTTGCAAACCGATAGGAGAAAAGAATTTTACAATGCAAACGTGCAAAAATTCCTGAAAAAACACAACATAAATCATTATTCAACATATTCCATAATGAAGACATCTGTCATTGAACGGTTCAATCGTACATTGAAAAATGATATGTAGAAATAATTTACGCACAATGGAAATTATAAATAATCGGTTCAATCGTACATTGAAAAATGATGTAGAAATAATTTACGCACAATCGAAATTATAAATAATAATAATGCTATCGCATCTTGTGTCTAAGTATAACGCGGAAGCGAACTATAGATATGCGGCCCGTCGATGTGACTCCCATGATTGCTGACAAACTCTTAAACACGGTGTACAGTGCCGTCGCATTCTTGCGATTCAAAGTAAATGACTCGGTACATGTGAGCAAATTTCAGTCAACCTTGAGAAAGATTACCTGGACCACGGAGGTGTTTAGAACGTTAAAGTACAGAATACTAATCCTGTGACGTAGCTATTGTTAGATTATCGCGGAAAACCAATCGCTGGAGGATTCTATGAGTATGAGTTGCATCGCTAATCTCACGTATATAACTTAAAAAAGGAGACAAGATTTATATTAAATGGTTCGGATTTGATAATTCGCACAATTTTTGAATACATAAAGATAGTATTATAAAAATAAAATTTATTACAAATTGTAATTATTTTTTCCTTATATAAATATGAACGCATTATACATATTATATATATTATACATATTACAGATGCATACATGTACATACTATTGTATGTATATACATACAATACGTACATATGTACATATACATATCAACGTACATACATATCATATGTATTATACATAATATACATATTAAACATATTACATCATATACAAGTATATTTTTATTAATAAAGAAAATCCATAAGTAAAAAAAGAATTGAATTTTTTATAATAATATTTTATAATGTCTTCATGGCAACGGTTGATAGAACACACTGAAACAATGTACCGCTTATCATCGTATGGACTCAGATCGCTTCGAATATGATATGCACTTCATGCAATTTCGATCTTATGTATGATTGCCTGCGTACTATTTCAATTGTGTCATTCATTGAGATACCGCGTAATCATTGAACATTATGGATCTCGCTACAACATTGCTCTTGATGCCCTTTGCCTTTTCAGTATCTTTTTTGCCATTGACGCGCAAGGCGTATATTTTCGCTCTAAGTCGACGAATTTGATCATGATCGCGTCATTTTTGTTTCTCATTAAACCGAGAACTTTTTTATTTATTAACGGAATGTCGTAAGCATTATCGATCGCATAATCGCTCATATCGAATCTATTGATATTGCGTTTCATAACAGCGTAGACATCGTCGCACTCGATGTGATAAATAAGGCTGTATCGGTATACATATCATTTGCTAAATTAAAATTATTGCTGAGTTATATTATTAAAAAAATTGTAAAAACAAATATCTACTTAATAAAATCGTGCATAAAAGAAGAAAAAAAGACGTGGGAGAGAGCACAACGGGTGGAAGGGAGAGCGCAAATACTATAGTAAATGCACAATTGTAACGGGCCAGACAGAGAGGACAATAGGTTAAAAAGAAAACGCAACTGAGGGAGAGAGAAGGAAAATTCTTCCTTCTACCATGATACTCCTGGTGAGGACGCGCTTCCCCCTTCCAAATGTCTGTGAGGTACTTCTTCCTCTCTGACACACTTCCTCACACACACACACACACACACACACACACACACACACACACATACGCGCGCACGCACGCACGCACGCACGCACGCACGCACGCACGCACACACACGCACGCACACAAGCACGCACATCATGTACGTATACGAATACGCACTAACACATATTGGATTAAAATCTCTGCTTTTATCCTACGTATTGTATTATACTTTTCACGCCATTCTCTTTTCCCAACATTGCAGAGCATCTATCATAATCCTGACCTACACAATATGTCATATTCAAATTTAAGCTTTCGCACTTCAACAAAATAGCAGCGTAAATAGACTGAGCAATAAAGTTTAACAAATCCAAGGAACTCTTCTTGTATTGTTAATTTGCATCAATGGAAGCTCCAAACGGCGTGCATGCCAGGTTATTCCCACTCCCCAGGGCCGCGCGCCGAGCTAGCAATGGCGTACGCTTGGTAGTAATAATAGATGGAATAGGCGGTGTGTATTCGATAATATTTAGAGACTAATATCTCATTAATAATGCGAAAATTATAAAATGATAGATAACTTTCCGTTTCAATTTAGTCCGCTTCACAAACTCCATTAGAAGAATTATCAGACATCTTGTACATGCAGATTGTCTCAAAATAATCGCCAAATATTTCATAGATAGAACGGACTAAACTAAGTCGAAAAGTCCTTTATCATTTCGCAATATTTAACGAGATATTAACTACTAAAATTTGCCGAAAATTGAGATTCTATAATTTTTTACTCAATTATTGTTAACTTCACAAAAAAACTGCAAGAGGCAAAAATGGTTTTTTTTCTTATAAAACTGTAAGAATTTTTTCAATTTAAAAAAAATTTTTTAATATCGCATTTTTTCATGTTGGTAAAAATAAGAAAATGCAGTACTAAAAAGTTGATAAAAAATTCTGAAAAAATTTTTAAAGCTCTATGAGAAGAAAATAAACAATTTTTGTCTCTTGCAGTTTTTCTGTAAAGTTAATAGTATTTGAGTAGAAAAATTATTGAATATCAATTTTCGATAATTTTTACTAATATTAATATTTATAAATACTAATATTAATATTTTGTTAACTATTGCGAAAATTGCAAAATGGTAGAGGACTTTTCAATTCAGTTTAATCCACTCTGCCTATAAAGTACATGGCGATAATTTTGAAATACATTGCATATATATTTCAAGTAATATTGTAAATGTAACAACTTACCCCACTTCATAACAACTTACTGTTCCGGAATCATTATTAATTTAAATGTATTCTCGGGGCAAGTAAACAGCTCATAGACATCGAGTCGTCCCTGTTCAATCATGCCTACGATCAACATTTCGTTTCAAAACATGCAATCTCGCTCCTGTTTCACGCTGTCTATCCCAAATGGCACGCGACCCCCCTTGTGCGACATTCGAAAAATTGACGATCACACATGTGTTCTGCGTGCGAAAATTCAGTTCGTTTCCGATCCCGATCAATACGGATCATCCATCGCCTATTCATTCGTAACGCTTCTTCTCGAATTATTAAGAGCAAACCACACCGAAGCTCCGTCGCGAATTAATGCTACTTTTTGTCATAATGTTCTCAGTATACGTGTACCGCGAGGACATTCATTACGCGAGAATTATCTGAATCTTCGACGAGATTTGCCGGTCTCATTATTGCTCGCAATACATTTTCTTTCGAATGGCTGTGAGAAATTACTTGACGTCGTACCAAGTGCGAATTACTTATGCACGCATCTTACCAAACGCATCAATTATCGGATTACGAGCACCGCTTACTGCCTGCTTCGAACAAATCTTAATTCGACTCAACAATAAATTTTGAATTATTATAACAAAGAGAGTCGTTATTACACGCCACTTTGGCCCTGCGAGCGAGCCTTTCATATATACACAAGGTGACACCTCAAGCGTCACAAATACAAAATACATTTTGGTCCTTCGAGTCAGATTGTCGCCAAGGAAAGTTGTTGTTTTGCTTGACTCTCAAATATTCTGAATCGTACCTTTCCGTTGGAAATCATGTAGTCTCTTGATGAACTGATGAGTATGCAGAATTAGCAGATGGGCACCATATTTCGCACACTCAAGAAGTTGGGAGGTCATGGTAATACGTGCCATAACGCGGCAACGCCTCGCAATCCTCAAGGAGATCTTCGCCAAACGCCAGAAGCTAGATTGCAAAATTCGCTGCGGACGAGAAATTGAAAGCAACCCATGCTTCACCCAGAACTATTTCCTGACTGTTACCACGATGCTATCGACTACATGGCTGAGGTACTGGACTATTACGAAGTCCGCAAATCCCATCCCGCGGCACACGACGTAAGTGGTCTTAATAACTCGTTCCGATCATTGTCACATCTTCCGAGAATCAGTTTGCTGACGGGTTTTGACAAATGAGAAAGCATTCGCGATAAATTAAATCGATGATCCATGATGATCAGAGTTTAACAAATATCGAGCGCATGCATTATTTGTGTTCGTGTTTAACATAACGCTCTTGACCATCTCGCGGTAATGATAATTCCGTCCAATGATAATTTCACTATTTATTAGCTCGATCGTGGCCTCATGAGTTCGGATCCGATCGATATCATAATCGGTGCCGATCTATTCAGCATGTTCGTTCCCGACGATGTTCGAAAAGATTCCGAACATGAGTCTACTGCGCAAAATACGACTTTCGGCTAGATTCTTTCTGAATCAATAGCTTCATTTCCGACTACTGAGTTAATTTCTGTACTTGCGCATCACGAAGTTGTTCTTGAAACTCTCGATCGCGATCTTCGTCGCTTTTAGAAAATTGAGGAAGTGCCTCAGAAAGCTCCTGGGAGTCTTGAAGAGTACCAATGCGAAGAGCACTTTAGAGCCACACATTCCTGACCGGAAGGACGCTATATCGTCCGACTATCGTTTAAAAATGGACCACCTATCTCGACACACGAATCATGCTCTATTGCTATTTCGGGCTTTCGCCGCTTGGAATAATGCTTGATTCGAGACCCAATTAAAGCTTCCGAGTATCGCGAATTTCTCGCATAGTACGAAACACTTGAAATCAACTGACAGAAATGTTTGTCAAACCAGAGCAAACTTATTATATTCCGCATCAGGCTGTCTTACGACAGCAGTGCAACAGCTTACGAGTCTCCAACGCTTCACATCAAACAGGACATCGTTGAACGATCATGCTCATTGGACCTAAACGTCAGAGGGATTTAGCTACTAATGCAATGGCGCCAATACAGTTACGTGTTTACTGCCAATATCGCCAAAATGTATTGGCAAATCTTAGTTGACTCCCGAGACACCAGCGCATTGTGTGGCAATCTATCCCTGGTGGACTAATCACGGATTACCGCCTTCTTACCTACGGCACAGCTGCCAATTCCTGCCCTTCGGGTCTTGGAACAACTCGTAGACGGCGATGAAGATGCCGAATTTCCGTTCGCGGTTTCCGTTTTACATCATCAGATATATGTTGACTATTGCGCTTTTGGCGCACCAGATTCTTGCTCAAACACGCGATTAATTGATAGAATTATTAAAGGAAGGAGGCTTTCGCCTTCGATGGGCGAGCACCATAAGCCACTGCTCTGTTATTCGAGCTCTATCCCGCAGATCATGGTTTAGCCACTCATAAGAATCTTCAAGACGACGAGCACCTTAAGGTCTTAGGAATACTCTGAAATCCTAAGCTAGATATCTTTCAATTCCGCGTGACCATACCATCATTATCCGAACGAATCAAACGAGCCATTTTGTCAATCATTGCTAAGTTTTTCGATTCTTTAGGGGCTACTCCCATCAGTATTACTCCCTGTCATAATTTTAATACAGCGACTGGTCCTTCTAATGCCAGTGAGATGACAAAATTCTAGCCAACTCTTTGATTACTGGTCCGCTTACTATCAACTTCCGTGTCTCAATGCCATTAGCATTCCGCGCTGGACTACTTATCTCATACTCTCATACTGGATCTCATACTCTACACTGCGCCCTCCATGGGTTTTCCGACGCATCGACGGCGGCTTTCGCTGCCGCAGTGTATCTTCGTGCCGTTAGATATCCGATATCCGATGCATTGCTTTTCGCTCGCTTGATGCATTTTTCGCACGCTCAGCGCTCTAATTTCTGAATCTCGAGTGTCATTGCTGGACGGACTCCACTACTAGTCACCTTCAGTCACCTTCCCAAAACCTTTGTCACCAATCGCGTTTCGATTGTGCAATCACTTCTTCCTAGAATTTCTTGGTATCATGTTCCGACACACACCAATCCCGCGGACTGCGCTTCTCGCGGTTTCGCGAGATCTTTTCCTCCCGATCTTTTCGAGACACATACTCTATAGTGGTCAGGCCCTCCATGTTGCATCATCCTCTCGAGTCCTGGCTGAACTCGTGCCTTTCGATATCCTCCAATGTTCCTCTCGAATAACGCTCAGAGCCTTCGATATGTGCATTGCACACCAACGTGGATCTCGTCGCATTATTCTTCTTGATTAAAATTGCTACGAATTACCGCTTATCTATAATTTTCTAAATCGACTCTGACGCTGTAAACCACCCGCAAATGAATACCGCGAATTTGCTCCCCAAAGAAATCCATAACGCCAAACACTATTAGCTCAAAACCATGCAGTGTTTCCTAATGAGATCGCGGTTCTAAAACATAAGCGGCTGGTATCAAAAAACAGCTCGCTCTTTGTTCTCAATCCTTATACGAATGAAGATGGACTTATTCGAGGAAGACTCCATCGAGCTTGCTTCCCAAGAACGACGAGGAATACCATCGTCTTATACGCGCATCCACTGTTAGTACTCATTACCCAGCACCATCATCTTCGATTGTTGCATGCCGATTCTCAATTAACGCTCGCGTCATTGCGACACACATTCTGGATTCTCCGGACTCGCGCCACCGTTCGATCCGTTTTTTATAAGTGCATACAACGCACGCGTGAACGCGCCGATGTGCTCGTCGAATCATGAATGACCTCTCGGCTGTGAGAGTCAATCGCACCACTCGCGCCTTTGTTCATATCGGCATTGATTATGCATCGATCGCTGAGCGAACGATTCTCGGTCGAGGGCATAAATCGCAAAAGGCCTATATCGCATTATTCGTATGCCTCACGATCAAAACTCTACACTTAGAGTTCGTCAGCGATTATACTTCTCCCACCTTTATTAGCGTATCAACATTTCAATTTGTTTCTTGCCGAGGACTACTGTCGTCCATATATTCAGATAATGGAATCACGTTTCATGGCACCGATCGCGAACTGTACCCAATGTACATACAAAAGCCATACGCGATTTTAATTTTCGAAACCGACTCGCTATCGACGGAACTGCGTGGCACTTCCTATCCCCTGCGTCGCCGCACTTCGGCGGCCTGAGAAAGGTCATTAAAAGTATTAAGCATCACTTAAAATGATACATCGGCCTTCACACATTAACCTTTCAAGAGATGTCCATGCTCCTCTGTCGAATCGAGGCATACCTTAATTCATGTCCGATTGCTCCCGTTTCCAATAATCTCATTGATTATCACGCTCTGATTCCCGGTCATTTTTTGGTCGGAATCTCTCTTATCGCTCCCATTGAATCAAACTTGACTGAAATGAAAATAGACTTAAATGAAAATAGACTTTCGTGTTGGCAAATGGTTCAACAAATATCCGAAGATATTTTTTTGAGGTCTTGGTTCGGTGATTACTTGCATATGTCTTGGTCCGGTGATTACCCTTCAATAACGCCCAAAATGGCGCGTTGTCCAACGATTGGCCAAAATCGGTCAAATCGTTTTCGTGCATAACTCTTTGACTCCATCGAGCCAATGGGAACATGATCGAATCACGGAGTGTCATCCAGATGGCAAATTAACTCACGTCGTAACTGTAAAACAGGTCGTTCCTAGTACATGCGACCAATTGTAAAACTTTGTTTTCTACCCGTCAATACCGATCAATACCGAAGAATCTAAAGATTTTGTCATGGCAGGTGAAGTTTCCGTTGAACGTACTTGATGTTATCGATATCGCGAATCGTAAGTTTCGATTGCATTGCGTTCCGATCTTTATATTTTGTATTAACTCATTTTCGTTATTATACCATTATTGTATCTTGCGTACCTTGATGCGGATTATTTTGAGGCGGGCGGTATGTTCCAGAATCATCGTTAATTTAAATATATTTCTCGGGGATGGCAAGTAAACAGCTCGTAGACATCGTCCCTGTTCAATGCGACCAACATTTCAAAACATACGTGTATCTCGCCTGTTTTAATCACGCTATCTCAGATGGCAGACGACACTCGAGAAGTTGATTATCGCACACACGTTCCGCGTACGAAAGTTCAGTTCGATCCCGATCAATATGGATCAGCTATCGCCTATTCATTTGTAACGCTTCTTCTCAAATTATTAAGTGCGAAGCTCCGTCGCGTATTAATGCTGCCTTTTGTCATATAATCTCAGTATACGCGTATCGCGAGGGAATTCACGAGAATTATCTGAATACGGCAAGATTTGCCGATCTCGTTACTGCTCGCGATACACTTTCTTTCTAACAGCTGTGAGAAATTATTCGATGTCGAGTGCGAATTATCTGTGCACGCATCTTATCGAACGCATCAATTATCGGATTACGAACACCGCTTATCGCCTGCTTCGAACAAATTTTAACAATAAATTTTGAATTACAACAAAAAGACTCGTTATTACATGTCGTCTTGACAAGCGAGCCTTTCAAAGTGACATCAGCGTCACAAACACAACACACTCACTGTAGAGCAAGTTGTTACATTTACAATATCACTAGAAATATATATATATATATATATATGTAAGCAGATTCAAAATTATAATGAAATCAAATCACACGAAATACTTTACAGGGAATATTTATTTTCTATAAAATATAAAATTTAAAAATAGATTATTACAAAAATTTTTTTCTTTAATTTGTTATTAAAGTTAACGTTGGAAATTCATAAAATGTTTATAATATCTTAAAATATATACAGGATGTAATCGAAATAACGCCCACTAATTATATAGCTATTCCTGATCAAAAGCTGAGTTAAAAAGTCATTTTTTCTATGATGCTTAATGAAGCACCTATTACCAAGTAATGTTAATTCAATTGACGCCGTTTTTAAACGAGCGAGCATCCGTGAGCCACGCCTCTAGTAGTGTGCGTGAACACACCGCGCCGCTATGCCGCTGTCTTCACTGCTATCGCGCAATATTCTCACGCATCATAATAATGTAAAAAATTTTCTTCTGAATTAAGAATCATGTTCCTCTCAAAAGAAGCATCTCCTTTCGTGAAAATTTCGACAAGGAATGCAAGTCTCGCCAAAACATATCAGATTAATTTACATTAAAAAAGAAACCTAAAAAATCTTTCAAATTTTTCAAATTGTTTAAAAATTTCTTTAAAATCTCTGTGCGTCTCTCTTACATAAGATAGACATATGTATTATCTCATTTATCATTTTCTTGTTGATATTTCGTAACTGAATTATATTTTAAATTAGCTTTTTTATTCTCTTATAAAAATCGTTCTGCATTCTGTCTTCTTTATTTTATAATAAAGTCGTATTTACTTTGTTCAGTACAATAAAATATTACTTATACATATGTATTTGTTTTCTTCATTTTATAATAAATATTTCATTTTATAATGAATTTTCGAAATGAACCCAGTGGACTTCGTGCATGCTTCCGCATGAACAATTATGTCGTGCTCGTCGAAACATTTGATCATCAATAGATTGTACAGCTTGTATTCTCGCAATGACTTCTTCGGGAGAAGAAGTTGGTATAGCTAGGTCACTATTTACACACACAGATTTATTTAATTACGTCAATTACGTTAATTATGTCACAATTCACATTATTAGGATGTTATTAACCCATGCGTGGTACGTACTCGTAGCTTTCAACTCAGATGGAAACTAAACCACTGGGCAAGTATTTTGGGCAATAGGGTTATTGGATAGAGTCCTATTCTTCAGAAGTTCTGACAGTAAAAAATTAAAAATCGCTCAATCGATTCGTGATATGTATTAATACGTATTAATATATAATAAATATATTTTTTACAGGGAAGAAATTATGCAGATTTCTTAAGACAATGGTTACCCAAACTTTGAGAAGAAATTCCTCTCTTATAAAGAAGACATGTTTTTTCAGCAAGACAGGACACTAGATATATATCGAGAAGTAACGAATTTTTTAAATAAATATTTTCCCGGTCGCTGGATAGCACAATAATGGGTCTTTGGATAGCATAATGATGGCCCACACGATACGAGAACCTTTTAATTTAGAAAGATAGTAGCTGAAAAAGAAAAATATAGATAAAATGATTTATTATTTTTCATAATGATTTTTAATAGTTCGCCGGATCTAACATCGCTAGACTTTTTTCTTTGGGGTCATCTAAAACAAGTAATGTATGCAAAGGAACCCGCTTCTCTCGAAGAAGTCATTGCAAGGATGCAAATAGCCGTACATGTATTGATGATCAAATGCTTCGACGAGTATAATAACGATCAATTGTTCGTGCGGAAGCATAAATCGAGGGGCTCATTTCGAAAATTTATTATAAAATAAAATATTTATTATAAAATAAAAAAACAAATACATATGTATAAGTAATATTTATTGTATTAAATAAAGTTAAATACGACTTTATTATAAAATAAAAAAGACAAAAAATAAATAAAAAATATTATTTTCTTGTTCACCTACACAATCATTACTTACGAAATATTAAATAGAAAATTTCATTACAAGGCGTTTTATTTTAATCACTTATGTCCATTTCCAGCAATGCAGATTAACTTTAATCTTAGATTAACTTACACTTTATCTTTTTTTAGTTCTAGTAAGAATTAGAAAAAGTTAAAAAATTGGTTAAATCGAGATCTAAATTAATCTACATTCGTGGAAAAAGTTATTGAGAGAAATAGAAAATTCTTCTGGAGGACTCTTTGAGTAACATTAAGTCATCTGTAATGTAGTAGTTATGTAGTTATACAGTTATGTATAACTTATGTAGTTATACAGAACACGTACTTATGTAGTTATACAGAACGATTTTTATGAGAGAATAAAAGAGCAAATTTAAAATATAATTCAGTTACGAAGTATCAACAAGAAAATGATAATACATATATCTATCCTATGTGAGAGAGACGCACAGAGATTTTAAAGAAATTTTTAAACAATTTATAAGATCAAGTTTCTTTTTTAATGTAAATTAATGTGATACGTTTTGATGAGACTTGCATATCTTGTCGAAATTTTTACGAAAGGAGATGCTTCTTTCGAAAGGAACATGATTTTTAATTCAGAAGAAAAATTTTCACATTACTATGATGCGTGAGAAATATTGCGCGATAGCAACATAGCGGCGCGGTGGAGTGCTCACGCACGCTATTAGGCGCGCGGCTTTCAGACGTTTAAAAACTGGTGTCGATTGGATTAACATTACTTGGTAATATCTACTTCATTAAGCATCGTAAAAAGAAATAGTTCAAAACTTTTCGACTCAGTTTTTTATCAGGAATATCGCTATATAATTAGTGAGCGTTATTTAGATTACATCCTGTATATATATATATATATATATATATATATATATATATATATATA
>NW_012130142.1:466528-468368 GCF_000143395.1 Atta cephalotes
CTATATATATATATATATATATATATATATATATATATATATATATATATATACAGGGTGTTCTTAAAAGGTGGTACCAAATTTTAGAAGTATGTAGTACTCGTTAAAACAAACCAAAAAGTCTTATTGAATATATCGAAAACCTTTTATTTCTGAGTTATTTTCTTCTGTGAAAAATAGAAAATAACTTAAATTTACGATAAATATTCAATGTGCCCTCCGTCCATTTCAACATACAATTCGGTAAGTCTCCTCATTGAAGATCGAACATGTTCAAAGGTTCCGGGTTTATTTCGTATTTGTTGACAACAGTTTTCAATTCTCTGAGTCAATTCATTCTATTGTATCAACTGATGTGGCATATACCGTGCTTCAAGTGTCTCCATAGATAATAATTCAACGAATTTAAATCCGATGAGCAAGGTGGTCATACACTGAGACCGCCACGTTCTATTCATCTTTCTTAAAAACGATTGATTAAATGGTCCAACGTTAACGAGGAAATGGGCAGGAACACATCATGCATGATCCACATTCGTTGTCTATGTTGTAAAGAAATATCTCCCAAAAGAAATAAATTATTTTCGAGAAAATTAAGATACATTTGTCTTGTTAGTCTACTAGGCAAAATGTAAGGTCCGATTAGATAGTCTCCAAAAATACCTATCCAAACGTTCTCAGAAAAACGATACTAATGTCGTGATGATATGAGGATTTTCATTTCCCCAAACATGCATGTTATGAACGTTATTGATCCCATCCCTGGTGGAGGATGCCTCATCAGTAAACAAAATATTGCACAAAAATTGTGGATCTTGATTGCATCGATGAAGAAGCCATTAACAAAAAGTGATTCGTGTAAATCAACTGGTAGAAGATTCTGAACGTGCTGGACATGATAGGGATGCAAAAATTGATTATGCAAAATGTTTCACACAATGTGATGGCTTGATCTTTCTTGCAGGGCGCTTCTTTGACAAAAAAATGTTTCAGGATTTTCTTCAATTGTGTATAAAATATTTTTCTCGAATGCAGGAATGTATATATATATATATATACATACAGGATGTTCTCAAACGGTGGTACCAAGTTTCGGTAGAGGTATGTAGAATTCGTTAAAACAAACCAAAAAGTCTTACTGAATAGTACACTGAAAACCTTTTATTTCTGAGTTATAAAGCTTTTTCTTCTATATAGGTATACCTACTGATAGAAAATTTAAATTTTCAGTATCTGAAGACATAGATAAAAATTAGAAAAAATTGACTATCTAGTTAAAGACGTACTTGAAGTAATATATAGGTATTCATTAATTTAAATCTATTCAAGTATGGAAAAAATTACTAATAAAAAATTGTAACAATTTGCTAATCTGCCTTATATGACTGGAAAATTTCCTAAATATGACTGGAAATTTTCCCGTAAACAGCTAGTGAAAGGGCGTTACAAAACATAACTGATTGATCTCTCTCAAAGAAACGAATATTATATTAGGTGTACAACTTTGCTTCCGCCGTTTTCCTAGATGGCTTTAGCGGTAAGTGGTAGTCGAAATAAATAGATCATAGACGTCATATAATAAACTTGGGCATCTGTCAACATAATCCCATAGAAACATTAGTCGATTTGTGTCTGCATCATAAAGTTATTCTCGATTGAAAATGTCAGTTTACGAGCCAAATTCTCGTCATTTGCGGGAGGTTTTAATTTTTTGCTTCAACATGAAGAAATCTGCGGCTGAGGCTCATCGAATGCTCTCAAATACTTATGGTGAGGCCACTATTAGTGAAAGAACGTGTCGTGAGTGGTTTCAACGCTTCAAGAAAAGTGATTTTGACGT
>NW_012130142.1:468652-470969 GCF_000143395.1 Atta cephalotes
AACGGCCGCAATACAACGAGAGACACGATAAAGTGATTTTGCAGCATGACAATGCTCGACCCCATGTTGCGAAAGTGGTCAAGACATACTTGGAAATGTTGAAATGGGAAGTCCTACCCCACCCGCCGTATTCTCCAGACGTTGCTCTCTCTGACTATCACTTATTTCGATCAATGGCACACGGCCTGGCTGACCAGCACTTCCGGTCTTATGAAGAAGTAAAAAATTGGATCGATTCGTGGATAGCCTCAAAAGATGACCAGTTTTTTCGACGCGGGATTCGTACGCTACCCGAAAGATGAGAGAAAGTAGTGGCCAGTGATGGACAATACTTTGAATCATAAATGTATAACCAGTTTTTTACAATAAAGCCTCGAATTTCGGAAAAAAAACGGCGGAAGCAAAGTTGCACACCTAATAATTAGAGTGTAACTGTAAACAGAGTATACTAAAAGGCCGTTATTTCATTTATGCGTTTTTATCGTAAAAAAAAAATTGTTTAAACATGTTGATCGATAGAAAAAAGAGATCCGAGGACCTTTCTGTCCTACACACAACAAAAACGCACAAATGAAATAGCAGCCATAGAGTACCTCAAGTATAATAAAAGTACGGACAGAGTGCGAATGAGGCAAAACCGGAAATGAGTTTGTAAAATAATCTACTACACAGCCAGACATTGTAACTTGACAAATTCATATTATCTTTATTTCATTAAAATAATATATGAATAATTCCAATGTGATTCTTCATCACTCACTTATTCTTTTCATTTATATTTTATCTTAAAAAGCAACGATTTTAAAACGTTGTTCAACATTATTTAATCGGTAAAAACATTTTAAAAATAATCTTAAAGAATTTTAAAATAAAAATAATCATTCTTAAACATTTTATAAATGTTGTTATTCTACTTGGGAATTTCTTAAGACATTAAAACGATCTTGAAATTAGATTATGAATACTATCTAAATACTGAAAATTGAATAAACAAAAGTTGTGTACCGTAAATAGGTTCAAAATGCTAAAAGTAACGGTAAAAATAATTGTAAAATTTTCGTCACCAAAAATGCAATTAATACTTTATCATTACAATCAGAAAAAGAAACACAGCTACATACCAATAAATTACCAAAAAAAGTAACTTATAACTGTAACTTCGTTACAAATACGAGTTACTTCTATTCACTGTAAATAATAGTATACTTGGATTATTGTCAGTAAAAGTCCATAACAACGTAAAGATGTTTCTACCTCGATTTGAAATTGTAAAAAGACAATAAATATTTAATATCGAAGTAATATGGATATTAAACATTTTAACAAAGAATATTATGAACAAGAAAAATAAATGAATTCTGTATCACTTTGATCAAAAATCGGTTATTTAATGTATGAAGAAATACGTTTTTTACTTAATATTTTCCTTCAAAGCTAAACTTTATTTACCTTTTTTTTATATTTTAATATCAAATAATCTTTCTTTCATACAAAATTATATTGAAAATTGGATTAAAACTGGATCTTATAATGACTACAGCTTTTTAAACAAACAGTTAATACATCAGAGCTACGCGAAATTTGTATAAGCTGTAATCACATATTCGTATATTTCACTGTATAATCCGCATCGGATAATACCGATGTGGAACCTGGCGCTCAACTTTATCAAAAATAAAAATTAATACTGCACCGTTTGTACTTCGTTTGTATTTGTTTGTACCGATCATTATTTCGTTTGTATCTCAAACAGTTAAATAAAAAGTGAAAAATAAAAAATGGCCAGCGCGCAACTTTAGAGATTTTTTAATTTCATTTATGCCATTCGAAAGAGAATCGTTTGTATCCGTTTGTACCTCTCTTACTTTCGTTTGTACCTCAAAGGATTCGGAGATAAAACGCGTTTCAGTTTTTGCGCAAAGAGTTCGGAGATACAGCGATTTCAAAATTTCGGAAATGCACCAAAAGGGGAAGTCGGCCATTTTTAAAGATATCTCTCTTTTGTTTGTATCACATAGTTTTCGAAATGAAGATATTTGTTTTTTATTCCACATAGAATAATTTGATAGATGGTCATATATCGTTCTTGTATATGATCGTTCCTTCAAAAGCTGTAAATTGCATTTACCATTTTAATTTACGAAATGTGAAGATGTGATTTACGTTATGAATTTTCTAGTCATTGCTCTAAAAATTTGCTTGTATTCTGCCGCCGACATTATCCGATAATTAGCATTATCCGAGATGTACCACGGAGAGGTTACGCGATTGGACTTATACCTCATGTATAATTGTGTTTATGTCAAAGTATGTGCGT
>NW_012130142.1:470989-488482 GCF_000143395.1 Atta cephalotes
TCTCTCTCTCTCTCTCTCTCTCTCTCACTCACTCACTCACTCATTCACTCACTCACTCACTCACTCACTCACTCACTCACTCACTCACTCACTCACTCACTCACTCACTCACTCACTCACTCATTCACTCACTCACACGCATACTTTGACATAAACACAATTATACATGAGGTATAAGTCCAACCGCGTAACCTCTCCGTGGTACATTTCGGATAATGCTAATTATCGGATAATGCTGGCGGCAGAATACAAGTTTTTAGAGCAATGATCAGAAAATTCATAACGTAAATCACATCCTCACACTTCGTAAATTAAAATGGTAAATGCAATTTACAGCTTTTGAAGGAACGGTCATATACAAGAACGATATATGACCATGTCAAATTATTCTATGTGAAATAAAAAACAAATATCTTCGTTCTGAAAACTATGTGATACAAACAAAAGTAAGAGAGATATCTTTAAAAATGGCCGGCTTCCCCTCTTGGCGCATTTCCGAAATCGCTGTATCGCTGTATACTCTTTGAGGTACAAACGAAAGTAGGAGAAGTACAAACGAGTACAAACGATTCTCTTTCGAATGGCATAAATGAAATTTAAAAATCGTAAAGTTGCGCGCTGGCCATTTTTTATTTTTCACTTTTGTTTAACTGTTTGAGGTACAAATGAAATAATGATCGGTACAAACAAGTACAAACGAAGTACAAACGACCTGCGCGGTATTAATTTTTATTTTGATAAAGATTGATAAAGATATTTGATAAAGTTGAGCGCCAGATTCACATCGGTTCGGACAATTACAATACTCATATCATATAATCATTGGTATGTTTATAGACATTATAATTAAGGGAGTGGATAGAATAAAGGCCTAATTACAAAATCTTGATTTTAAAAATTAATAAAAATTAAAATAAGTTATTACTTTTTTATATCATAAATGGAAATAATATTAAATGTATATTTACATAATGTCTCTGAGAAGTTATATCTTACATTTTTCTATTATGATCAATATTTAAAAAGTTATTTGCAATTAAAAAAATGCATTTAGTCTCTTTTTTCAAATATTGATCATAATATAAGAATCGGCAGAAAGAAAAGACTATGAACAGCAGAAATGTTGTTTTATTTTTACATTCTTCTAGAAGAAATAAAATTTTGAAAATAAATCATGTTGCTTATATGAAAATTTAATGGTGCAGTTTTTTTTATTACATTACTTCTGAATGAAAGAAAATTCTTTGACTGGAATATAAAATAGTTCAAGAAATATTATTTTATAAAAAAACTGAAATAACCAAAAAAATTAAAATAAATGAAATGAAGTTTAATCTTTTCACATTTTTTATTTAAGATTTTCTTGAATTTTTATGTTTCTCCTTTCACTTATCTTCAACTAAGTGAATCTTTTCCTTTTTCTTCCTTGATTTCTACTTTTCTCATATAATAATTTTTTCTTCAGATACATATCACACGTATCTGAATGCGAATGCACTTTCAATATAACTATTATACTATCATTGTCAGAATATTCCATTTTTGTTAATATTATTCCACGAATAATAAGTAGGAATATATATGTGTTTTAGGAATTAATATTGTATATGTACTATACAATATTAATGAACCGAACGCAATGTCTAAAACGCAAACGCAATGTATTGAACTTAAACAACATCTATTATACAAGATGTCTGGAAATAATCGCTAAATATTTCATGGACAGGTAGAGCGGGCTAAACTGAGTCGAAAAGTCCTCTACCATTTTGTAAATCTTCCCAATAGTTAATGAGATATTAATTCTTAAAGATAGCCGAATACGCATGCTTGCCCGGCCTATTACTGTGAAGTGTATATGCTTACCGATTGCTTGACATGCGAGCCTTGGGAGTTGCGGATTGACAAGCGCCCCGCGCCGCGCACACCGCTGCAAGCTTCCATAACTCGGATGGCGCGCTTGCCAGGCTATCCCGCTCCCCACGGCCTGCGCGCCAAGTGATCGGTAGGCATATACATTTCGAAGTAGTATTCGGCTATTTTTAAGAATTAATGTCTCGTTAACTATTGGGGAAACTTACAAAATGATAGAGGACTTTTCGACTCAATTTAGTCCGCTCTACTTGCCCAAAAAATATTTGGTGATTATTTCCATACACTCTGTATATTTTAATCTGGAGACACGGTAGTGTCGGCGCTAAGCATGGCGCGAGACACCTACCGTATCTCCTTTATACAAACCGGCGAGTTACATTAGATCGAAGTTATTAGATCTCAATAACGGCTGTCCCGATCGAGTTTTAAATAAATTTAATCGATTGCTTACACTCCGATTGTATTATACGTGCTTTTATTTTTTCTCTACATACTCTACAAGATATTGCGACGCAAAGTCTGGATATGTATTATATATATGAACTTTTCATATTAAAACACGTCATTGTTATCGTCGAATGCATTCCATACATTCTTTAGGTGTCCTTCTGATATTTTTTCTTGCAAGATTCATTCTTGCAAGGAGCACTAGTGATATACATGATCAGGGAGTACTGCTGTCTATACTATGATAGTAACTTGGTCGGTTTTTTTTAAAATAATAGGATCAGTTAAGTCGATAATAATGAAACACACTGATAATTGCTAACTAAACTAGGAAATAAAAAGGCGATTTATTCGATCTCGATCTTCATTTATTTATATAATACTTTTCATTTATTTATATAACTTAATAACAGATCAAATATTTTTTACGAATGGATATATAAAATTTTAAGGAATTTAACTTGACGCCACCTTTGTTGATATCAAATCTTTTATACAAATGATACATATCATTAGAATTAAGTAAATAACAAGAGGTAATACCATTTATGTTTTACTTTTTAATTTGACAGAATTTAACTTGATTAGTTACGATTGTAGTTAGTACGATTGATCTGTGTTTTAATTTTTCATTTGATTCATTAATTCTTTTCGAAGAATAATAATTTTTGACAGAGAATTGAAGTTATGGATTGGATTAAAATAAGAAGACCTTCAATAAGAATATTTTTGAAGAAAAATTAAAACTACTATTGATTGAATTCGAGAGTAAGGTTTTATTTGAGAAACACGTATGCTTAGCACTTTTGTTTATTTTTTTTAAAAAGATAAGTTTGTAGTGTTTGTACTAATATAGATATACGGAACAATAGCCCAAGTTAATTGAGGCCCTTTTTTCATAGATCATATCATTTCCATCACAGGATAATCGAAACACGTTTATATTTAATTAATGAGCATTTAATTAATAAGCAACATTAATTTCTTGTTTATTTGTGATAATCTCCGAAAAAAGGACCTAAGTAGAATTGTAACTTTACTTCGCTAATTCCCTCAATAGAGGATCAATAACATGTACTTATCAAATAAGCATTTTATTGCTTTGTGACTTAGTTGCAGATAAGTAAGTATGATTGTGTAAAACAGCGTCTACAATTTTAGAGAGATTTTAAAATTAGAGAGATTTTAAAATGTAAAACTTAAGCTTTAAGCCTTAAATTGTAAGAAATTGACCAATCACAGTCGAATGTAAAGAAAATAATCGATTATTGATTGGTCAATTTCTTATGGCTTAAAGCTTAAAATTTAAATTTTACGCATTAAAATCTCATTGTAGACACCGCTTAAGATAATATAAATACTATGGGTGAATCTTTACATTAGGAGATACTTGTTCAATGATCTTGACCTTGACACATATTATATAAAGTATATGAACGTTAATTTTTCCTTATAAATTAATCGACTCTTATAATTTTTGAGATATATTTACATAAAACACATCTTAAAAATTTTATTATTTTTTGTATACGACTTCTTATATATGATGGATAGTGTACATATATTATATATAGAATCAGAGTTATTTTAAATTAGTATTTATATTTTGATACTACTATTGATTTATCGAATACTAGAAGACTCTCCTACTTTCCTTCCTGCTTAGGGGTGCGCGACTTCCACGCGAAGCGAACCTCTGTCAAGTTAGCAAAACAAAAAATGAACAGAATTGAAAAAGACTTTTTGAACTATTTAATGCTCATTTTGTGCTAATTTGTACTATAAAAAATAATTTTGTATCATATGCCGTTTAAAAGAAACGTGTGGCGCTGCTAGCTTAACATCAAATTAGTAAGAAATCACAAGAAAAAAAAAGAAAAAAGAAAAATAAAATCAAATTTGAATAGCACTGATTTTATGCTAATTTGTGCTATCAAAAAAGTTAATATATTGATTCATTCCTCAAAAACTAACCTCTAACAGAATTAGGCTCAAGAGTAAAGTACCCTTCGCGACGAGCAGAATCAATTGCTTCCACAATAGAAGCTTCCACAATAGTGTTATAATTTACGCTGCAAAAGTATGAAGTTTCAGATTTTATATCCTGAAGCGTGGAATTCGAATAGTGATGATGCTCGAAATACCTGATATCTGTGTGTGACTTCCATCTAATATGTTTCGCAATAAATTATTTGCTATATAAGGTTCTCATTCTAATACTGATTCTATTACTGATATTTTTATAACATGTTTATTATAGCATAAAAAATTATAAAATATTTTTCTGAATTTTTATGAATTCAATTGAAGATCGGAAAAATAATTCGGCGTGCAGATTACGGAATTAGAAATTTATGTAATTTTGTACTAATTAATTAAATATTAATTAAATCTTAATTAATCATTAAGATTTACTTCGGCAAAATTATGCATTAAGCTGCTTCAGAAATTTCAGGAATTTTTCATTCTTAATTAGAGTTATTTTCCTTTTAATTTAATTTCAAATTATAATTTATTCATAAAATTTTACACAAATGTTATTATTGCAGAATAGCAATAAATAAAAAATTTATTTTCATTTCCTAATATATAAAGTCTGCTTTAAAATGTATGATTTATTGTTCATTGCTGTTTAACTTGTTAAGCACAAATAACATAGTTTGACGTTCAGAGTTAAATTAAATATAATAGCCAATGATAATATTGATAGTTATAATATTGATAGTTATGTGATATAAATTAACAGAGAAGTTATTATTAAAGATTTTTCTTTAATATTTTTTTCTTTTTTTTCTAAGTCATTATATTCTATCCATTGTCCAAATCTTAAACATAATGTTGTATAATATCCTGTTATTTGTATGGCTTTTGTGAAAAGGGGTCTTTTATATTTGACAACGCCGAGTAATTTATATTCAATATCATTTAGAGGATTTTAAAATGATTTACTAATATTGTTCAACTTGATTTCCATATGAAGGTCCTTTGTAAACATTAAAAAAAAAACAATATTTCTTGTAATGTAAAATACATGTATAAATTTATATATAAAATTATTTCATTAATGAAAGAAGAGAGAATCCAATTTAGAGATAAACAGATTTTATAGCATATTACACTGAGAAAAAAACTATTCTAAATTTCGATAAATATTTATTTGAATAGAACCAACTAAATATTTATTAAATATAAAAATATATTTATTCAGTACAAAAAATTAATTTGATTTAATAATCATTTCTTTTTATTAAATAAATATTTATTTATTGAAGTAAATGTTTAGTTAGCAATATTCAATTAAATATTTATTTAAATTTAGACTATTTTTTTTTTCTTAGTATAGTTAAAGTACTTACTAGATATTCTCGTCTAGATCTCTACTAAACTAGCAAATTTGCAAAATCTAATCAGATTTGTTGAAATATTTAGTATCTTTTTTATACTAATTTGTACTATCAGTAAAGAACTTTGTACGCTATGCTGTTTTAAAAAAAAAAAATGACATTTAAAATTTTTATTAATAATCTCATCTAGCAAATAATGTTTATAAGTAAAGTCATCTAACATTAGTAATAGAAAAAACTATAATAATGAATAAAAATATTTTCCTTAAATATATAAAAAGAAAAGGTATTGTAAAAAAAAAGGTATTTCTACATTAAATTTGCAGTGTAGAATATCATAGAAGGTAAAAAAAATATTTTTTGTAATTGCATAAAATGTAAATACATGTTTTTATAACTAATTATAGTAACAATAATGAAAGATACACAACTTCGAGTTTATATAATATTATAATATAAATCATATCTGTTTCAGATATTGTTTTTTCAAATCCTGGACAGTCTTTTGAATAACAAGGATGTATACCTTCCAGAGAAACACTTTGTCTTACTACTTCGTCGAAGTCATTAGCTTGTGTGATTTTTGATTCTTCGATTTGAATTACAGATAACTTTTTGTGTCTTACCAAGTCACCTTACCAGTGTCAGAAATTGAGATGTTTCTCCAAAACTTGGTACAAGTGTTTCAACAAAACTTGGGTCTTTAAAAAGGATGCCAGCTAAATAACCAACATTTGTCTCGCAATTTACGTATTTGGAATTACCGACATCATCGGGAAAATTTGCAGAAGTATTTGTGCGCAATTTTTATAAGGATTAATATCATTATTTATAGTATGGTCAATTAATTTAAAAAATAAATTTATTTTTGCTATTTTATTCATGTATATTCGAATATTATTTGAATCGTGTCCTGCAGCAAGTAAGATTTGAAATATACTATCAAAGGCACATGTATTGCTAATAGTGTAATTATTATCATGTATTTTTAAAGATAGAGCATTGCCATTTTTTATAATAAGTATTTTCATTGCTTTTTTGCAATTCAAAGAGTCAACTATCTTATGTTGATTTTTTCCCAGATATAATGCATTACTTTCGCTCGATTTTTCTGTTCCTAATTTACGCCAATTCTTGATTTCATGATTTGATAAAATGTCTTTTACATTTTCCATATTTTTGCATGTCATGCATATACGAGATTGGCTGCAGCCTTCTTCAGCACCTTCGAATGGTACGGAACATTTAGGCAATGCATGTACATATTTTTTACACAAAAAGCAATTATTGACTGATCGTTACTCTGACACGAATTATACGAATTTGATAATACATTGATATCTGATTCTTTAAAGGGTCTTTAAAAGATAAAAGTTATAGATATATGTCTATCTTTTGTATGAACAGATACAATATCATCATTATTTTGAGCATCAATAATTTTTGTAACTCCATGTAAAAAATTTACATGCTTTTGAATAAAAGAATCAATACGCAACAGTGGACAATTCTTTAATAATAATGTGTGATTTTAATTTATTAAATTTGCTTTCAACAGATGAACTAGAGGCAGATATGCGGCCATAATCAAATTTATCTATACAAACATTTGTCCAAAGAGTGATTTGATATCGATTAGAGACGTTCAACTAACTGAATAAAAATGAGAATTAATTCTATCGCCTTCATTCGAAATAATTGATGATTTAACATCGCTTAAAATTTCTTTATCCTAAGTGATCCATGAGTTTTCAAATGGATTAAGATAATCTACATTTGATATGATTTCAATTTCATACTTACAATTAGCACTATTATCGATTTCAAAATCTTCTAATTTCAATTCATTACTTGTTATTAAGTTTATTAGTTTAATTCGTATTTCATCACATTGTACAGGATTACCATTTTTTAAATTATCATCGGTTTCAGATAATGCTATTGTAAAAATAACATTAATTATATCTTTTGCATTTACGATGTTTCTACAAAGTATCAATTAATCAAGTGTGTGAAAATAAAAAGTTTTTACTCTTTTATTTAATAATTTTAAAAAGTTAGAATACAATTTTACAAAATGCGCGACATCAATCCTAACATAACATTTAGGCAAACCAGAATTTTTACATAAATTCACGTAATTTTCTATATTAGAATAATTAGTAAAAGTTTTGAAGAATCGCATATACTTCCTTGAGTATCGGTGCATCAGAACGTACCCATTCTACCAAAAAGATGTATTGAATTAACATTGTGACTTTCACTTATCATTTGACAAACCGAAAATTGTCCACTGTTGCAATTGATGTCACAAACATATATGTCCACCTTTCTTATTTAATATTTTGATGATACTACCAGTTGGGTCAATAAATATACATTATTTAATTAAATATGCATTATTTTCAATAGCGTATCTTTTGTAAACATTAAGTTAATGATTATTCTAATAATGAATAAAAAAAGGATCTAATCCAATATTATGTATTACATTCTGTAATGACGAAAATTTTAAAATAACTAAAGCTTTAAAAACATCTGAATCTATGTAATCTGTTTTTATCGCTGATTCCGCTGTATGTAGAACAGCAGAACTGAATAAATGAGGAGGCTCTGGATCTCCCTCTTTCATTAGCATGTGTGCTTTCTCTGCATGATACACATAAACTGATTTATTTTGTAATTCTTTCCCGACAATTTTCCTTGTTGGATTTTTTAGATATCTTTTACTACAATTTCCTTTTCCTAGTAAATATGTGCAATTTAATTTCACGCTGTTAGTGGATGGATCGTTATCTTCTATAATTTTAATGTACTGCTGCATTTATAGAAGAAAGAAAAAAAATGACCTTTCTAAATTTACAACTACGAATGCGTTAAATAGTATACGAATATGCATACATAAAAACGATAAAAATAATAAGAATATTAATTTTAAATCAATAATATAATAAAAATTCATATTTTTATTAGAAAAAATACCAAATTACGTAAATTAATGTTACTAAAATTTTCATGACTGAAAATGGATAACATTTAATGGACGATTTTTTTTATTCTAATAATTAATGTTTTATTTTAATAATTAATGTTTTATACTTTTAATTTTATACTTTTAATTTTAAAGGATATTCTTACTTTCCGTACCATTATTTTAAAATTCTGTAAAGATTTCTTAAAGATATAAAAAGCTATTAGAACTAGAGAATTAGAAACATGATGTATTTATTTTTTGTTATTTGATGATAATTGCATTATTATATAGGTAAAGTATTTTTAATAACTGTTTATTTCAAACAGTTTGCGTGTAGAGTTATAATAACGGTAAGCCATAACATGTTTATGTCCATACAGATTTATAAATAAAATTGTCAAAAGAACAACATATTAGAAAAAGTATAATTAGAATATATAATTAGAATCATCTTACCATTGATGAACCAGATTTAGCATCTGCAGAAATGTAATGATTTTTGAACTGAAATGCACATTTCATATTCGTAGCTTGCCAAAACTTATTTGTAATCCTGTCATTTACCAGGTTCTAAAATTTTACGCAAGCAGTAGTTTTTCCCTTTTCATAACGTTTGTATACTTTTTCCTTCAAAGATTTGTAAAATCTTCTCGATGTAAAAAAAGCAAGAAATTCTCCCGATTGCTGCCATTCGACGATACATTTATAGACACTTCATTCCAGTTTGAGCTATCTGTTAATACACTTTCACTCGCGAAAATAGATTTGTCAGGACATGAAACTTTATTAAAAATAAGATCCTTTATATTATATCTATTGCACATTGTAAACGTATACAAACAATTGGATGTCACTTTATTATCCAAATCTTGCACTATTCCAAATATCGTCCATTTTCGAAATGATCTTGTTTTCATTCTTTATATTTATCCTTATATTTTAATATCGTCTCCTTTATTTTTATGGGATCAACTTTTCTTGGTCTACCACGTATTAGATGCATAATGAAAAGTACACGTACTGATTCTTCTGACGAATGGCTAGAGACTAACTTCGATATTGACGAGGCAAAGGCCTTATATATTTTTCGGCTTTCTTTATATGATGATCAAATCATGGCCGCTTACTATCAAAATCGCGACATCGGTTTTTTTTTTACAAACGGCGATTAAAAACTATTGGCGGTTGAAAATGATACTCGGCGTCTCTTTGATCTCGTAATGCGCGATTGTGCGCTTTTCCTTTGTAGTACCAAATACAAGAAAGCCGAAAAGTTGTCAACTTCAGTCGGCAACTACCAACATGTCTGATAAATTGATCAAGAAGATCTACAAGAACAGTCCTCAGTAATTGAATGAGCGGGAAAAATCAGGGAGAATCGGAAGCGATTGAAAATAATCTTGATAGATATAAATGTCGAACGCGGCATATGTGAAAATGATCTGACGAATTTGCCAAAACGCACACGCGATTTAAAGTGTGTGCGGTTCGGATAATAAAGTGCGTGTGTGTGTGTCGCGCGCGCGCGCGTGTGTGTATAGGTGTGTCTAATTTCATATAAAGTTTACAACACCACAAGTTTTTTCTAAATGATATGTAATTATACGAAATTATGTTTTGCAGCACAAATTAATAATTTTGCAGCATAAAATCAGTATTACTTATCTCCTTTAATTCTCTATTTTCCTTTTTTTTTGCTTTCCAAAGAACAGCGGAGTAAAAATTTGAAACTTCATATTTTGGCAGCATAAATTATAACGCTTCTATTGTGGAAGTAGCGATTGATTTTGCTTGTCACGAAGGGTACTTTACTCTTATGCCTAATAAGAGTCGGGGGTAGTTTCTGAAGGAACGGAAGAAGTATAAAATCTGAAATTTCATATTTTCACGGCACAAATTATAATATTTCTATTATGGAAGTAGCGACTGATTCTGCTCATGGCGAAGAGTACTTTATTCTTGAGTCTAATAGTGTTCAGAGTTCTTGAGAAATGGATCAGTAGTAGAAATAATTTCTCGAAAAGACGTTTCGATGTCGAAAATAAAAGTCGAAAGTTTTCGAAATTTCTATTGATTTCGATGGATTTTTTGATTTTCCAATTTCGATTAATTTTCGAATTGGAAATAAAATGAATGGATCTAGTCAGCATAAAAATATATTACTAGTGTCACTAATGCAATAAATAAATTTGACAAGTAGTGTCACTAAGCGTAAAGTGGTGAAAAAAATTCATTAAAGTTTCATTGAAATTTTATTGTGAAAATAAGTATTATTTAATAAAAAAAGTTTATTTTGAATTTGAGAACCAATTTTATGTTGTATTCATGCACGGTTATCCACTCATCGAATTCGAACCTCCATTTACTATACTTCATTTTTGTGATCGTACGGGAACTACTCCTTCGAAGAACCATGAGCACCTATAACTAATGGATACGCTAATGGATATGCTAATGGTACAGTTGTAACATATCTATTCAAAGATGTTATGAAAGAGGCAGAATATAAAAAAATATAATATTAAACATAGTAGTAATGTATAAATGATAACATCTATGGTAATAACTTGTTTTTAATAATACTGTAAAATATTATTTTTATCAGCTGAAATAATACAAATTGCTCTAATGATGTATATATAAATATATATGTATTTTTTACTCTAATAAATTTTTTATACCAAATATTACAATTACTGGAAGTAGTTCTATGTTACGTCATATGTCATCATACATTACAGTAGTAACACTATTGATTCAGCATTGACACTATTGCGTATCAGTAATACTACTGCAATAATGATACTATTTTTATACTTCCAAATGATATTGGAAACTTGTATAGATAGATCAACGTTTAAATTTCATTAATTTAAAAATCGAGATCGATTCAAGCTAGAATTAGTTTAGCTAGACTTTGATAGAGTCGATGATGTTTTTTCTTGATTTTGTGCTCATTTATGATAAGAGACAGCTAATAGGTTGTCAGCATTTATGGTAAGAAATATTATTCCCTGAAATTTCTCAATAAAAAAATGACGTAATAAGATTATATTAAATAAACTACAAAGTAGTACAAAGTACAAATAAAAGTAATATTATTCAGCAGAAATAGAAATAAAATAAGATACAAAGAATTACTAGAAGAAAGATGTAGATTTTATCGACAATTGTAAAAAATGTTCCGATTCGTATAGAAAAATTCCACAATTTTCTAAAAAGTTATAAAATTATCTATAAATTCTGAAAAATTTTGAGAAAGCTTTTATGATTAGAGCGATATTGCAATGTCGAAATGAAATTGAAAAAAATGATCAATTTGACCTTTGAACGAAAATATTCAAAATATAAAGATTACGTATCACAAATTTATACCAAAAATGTTACAAATATATCAAACTCTCATTACACTCTCTACATACATAATTTTTTATCACTCGAAAATGTTGAAATTTTGATGCAAGTTTCGAATCGACAACTTTTCCATTATAACGATTCTTTTCCAAGAATTATTTCTGACTGGGATATTAACTTTTTTCTGATAGCACAAATTAGCACAAAATCAGTATTATTCAAATATGATTTTATTTTTCTTTTTTCTTTTTTTTCTTGTAAGTCTTGTTAGCTTGATGTTAACTAGCAGCGCTACACGTAAAATAATAAAATTTTTGAAGATGAATTTTATGTAAGTATATTTTGAAAACTATAAAAGACTGCCGATTAATTAAGAAAAAGTTGAACAATACCTTCATCTTTACTACATATGTCAAGGTTAAGATTCACTGAAGAGGTGTCCTCTGGCAAGGTTTATCATACTTTAACTTTAGTTTATACTTTGATTAAAGTATAAGAAATTTATTATGTGCTATATATGAGTAAGGTGTATGTACAAATAATGCTAGTTTTATTCGATTAAGGCCCATTTTACCATTTTTGTCTTAAGGCCACTTCGACCAACTCTGATTATCTTTGATCGACAATTAGTACATTGATCAATCGCATTTGTCATTTCGGCTGTGATTGGCCAATTCCAATGGATTAACAGTAGATTAAAATTGATCGAAATGGTTCTTAATCTTCAGTTCAGCGGAATTTTGTCAAAATTAAATCTGAATTTGACGCTGATTGATTTCTATCAACGTTACGTTGTAAACGTAAGTTTAGTTTAGTTAAACTAACCTATGTGTCATAACTTTGAGAAATTAAATATTTGAGAAACTAAATCTCGGACACTGATTGGTCCAATATTGATTCTAACGGTATTATATAGCATCGTATTTGTATGAATACTCGTGAGGATCATAGAATTATTAAATTAAAAAGTGAACATAGAAGAAAGAAATCCGAATTTTGTAGTTTAATCCTGAAATTTCCAATCCCGAATTCTAATTCCTCTCTAGTATTTTTCAAAAATAACGCTTTTAACGCTGATGCTTTACTCTATCAAAATCGCCTTTTTAATTCGATATTATTCAATTCCTCAGAATACTATTGCATTCAGACAACGATCACTCGTACCAAAAATTGTGAGTCACCACTCACATCTGTCTTGTGAAAATCATTTACTTGCACTCGCGTTTCCATGAAGAATGACTGCTCGTGTAAAAAAGACACAATGGTAATTTTATTGTGCGGGAAAATACAATAAATACAGAATCTCAGCAGCAAACATTCAAACATAATGACAGTTTGGACGAAACTCAGTTGTTTCTCGATCTGTATTGATTTTCTTTCGGTTAGCCGTTTTCACACTAGGAAAAAAAATAGCAGAACTCTGGGAACAGTGGAGATACAACGTTGTTTAAATCCTCTATTAAATTGTTCAATAATTCTTGTCATCCGAAGATGACAGTACAAAATTGTATTCCGATAAAAAATTTATTTAATATATAAAAAAAATATATATATGTGTGTGTGTGTGTAAACATTCATACATGCATAAATATTCATAAACATATAATTGTATATGAAATATGTCCATACATGTCCATACATCTTCGTTTTTTTGTAAAACTATTTTTTCAAAGAATATAACATAAATAATAATGAGAAAACATTAAAAATAATTCAAAAGATAATTTTCTCATTACTTATTTTAGGAAAATTCAGTTTGCAGAAATGTAAAAAAAATTGATTATAAATAATTATATACAGATTATATACATGATTATATATAGAATATTTCAAAATTCATGCCCGCGAAATACAAGATGTCATACATTATGCTAAAACAACTTTTTCCTTTAACAAAATTGTCCGATAAATCATTTTTGCGCTTATTGATTAACTTCAACCTGTTCTCCTGCAAAAATTACTTGTCGGACGTAATTTTGCAAAAAGAAAAAATTGTTTCTTTTAACATCAACAAAGTATCATGTCTTGTGCTTCGTGGTCGTGAATTTTGAAACATCCTGTATATACAGAGTATTGAAAAAAACAATCAGCATTTTATAGTAGATAGTATATACAATATTGAGTAAAAAAATCTTAATTAGTAACATAGGTTGAAAGTTCAATCATTTCTAAGATATAAATATTTTTGCATGTAAACATCAATGAATGACTTACTGACTTACTGACTTCTACGTGCCGCATGCGATGTTTATCTTAGTGTTCATAAATTGCGATCAGCAAGAAAAACTATAAGAACTCTGTAAGAAGAAGATGCCACAAACATATATGGAAATAGGAGGAGATATGGAACATCATTTCTAAACGTAGCAAATAAGTTTATGTTAATGATACAAAAAATTTTATATCTCAGAAACGATTGAGCATTCGATCTATATTCACAAAGCCTTCTTTACTCACAAGGAAACACAACTAACAATAAGTGAATCTCTCCGATTTAAATGAGGTTTTAATATGTTGTTCTATAGATAAAAATCAGAAACACAGAAATATTTTTTTTATATGTGCTGAATCGCATGTTAAGGAGATAAAATCCTCCCTTGAAAAAAATAGGTTTTTTTCTTTCAGATTGAATATCGTCGAAAGATACAGACAAAAAAGTGATTAAAATAAAAGTTGAATGGTTTGCAAGAGAGAACTTCAGAACTATAAAAAATTTATTTATTTATTTACTTATTATATACCCCTATTCCCACCCCTTAATTTTTAAACATTTTTATAAAAACAAAAATTAAAAAATATGTTACGCTGAAAACAACAACCTACACAAAAGTCATGTTCTGCAAACGAATTTTTGGAATGTGAACGAAAAACGCCTCTATATATACGTGCTTCATGCGTGTTAGTCTAATACCGACATTGGTTGCTCGAGATAGAATTGAATGAATACAGTCTGGTACGCATCAATATCGCAGTAGCTATTATAATAAGAGCTTTTTACAATAATAATGTTTTAATAATAATAATAATAATAATAATAACGATAATAATAATAATAATAATAATAATAACAATAATAACAATAATAATAATAACAGTGACTTTGTTAAACTTCCGAAATCAAATATTTTTGATAATATATACAAAAATGTATCTCGGACAATTAAAATTAAAGTATAAATAAAGAAATTTTTATTTTCATAAAATATCATTCATTTCAGTTTGATCGTACAGCATCTAATTGCAGTGTCCGTCATGTTCAATGTTAACATGAATAATATAATGTTGACAAAACATTGCGTCTTATTAATCTAGATAGAAAATAAATATGCTGACGCATAATTTGTGTATGTGTTGACATGAACATAAGTATAAAAGGCGCAGACCGTCACAATTTCGTATTTGATTTTGATTAATAAGTATTACCAGTTGTGAGTAATACGGAGTTTTATTAATAAGTGTTTACTTTTAAAATTTTTATTACTTTTTATTTTTTTTATTATAAATTTTTTTTTAATTGAAATGATATACGTTTCATTTATTTATTTTTATTTAATTGTTAGGATTTGATGAAACAGCATATTTATAATTTGATTACATTTTTAAAGTACTTTTAAATAAGTCGTTTATATATTATACAAGATTAACTTTTTCTCTTGTTGAATGAATTTCTTTGAAGAATAACCAATAAGATAGTATCAAATTTATTATGAAATAGACAATAAAACTTTTTTTCTCTTTCTCTCTCTCTCTTTTTCTTTTAATAATTATTAGGTCAATCGGAAAATTCCGTTTTCTAAAAGTATATATTTATTTAAGAAACAAAATGAAAAAATACATCAATTAAAATATTGTTCATCGTTAGTGATGACTTTTTTCCATTTTTCATTTAATACACTTTATACCAAAATAGATATTTGGAACATAGGCCAGTAGAATTTGAAACCCCGATCGAATTTTGCTTTAAAAAACATTCGAAACCAAAATGCAATATTTATGGTAATTAATAATGTCAATACATTATTCATGTTAATATTGAATACGACGGACACTACAATTAGTTTCTATACGATCAAAATGAACGATATTTTATGAAAATAAGAATTTTTTTATTCATACTTTGATTTTATTGGAAGTACAAATTAGTTCGGTCTTTCCCTAAAGATGGCTCCAATTGTTGTGAATGGTTCATAATGACAACTGATTTTGGCGGTTTCAGAGAGGTTAAACATCTGCTAATAATATTCAGTTTATATCGCTTTGAGTTTCACACAAAAATCTTGATTTTTACTGTGTTTGAAATGTCGAATTTTATGTTAACCAAGCAGCACTTGCGAACAGGTTTTGATTTTCTGCTTTAATTGGAAGAAAAGTGCGGCCATCGAATGCTTGTCGAAGTTTATGGTGACAGTGCTCCAACTGATAAATCATGTAGGGAATGGTTTCGACGTTTCAAGGATGGAGATTTCAGCGTTGAAAACAAGCCTCGCTCTGGACAGCCAAAAAAATTCAAAGACAAAGAATTAGAGGCATTACTCGAAGAAAATCAAACGCAAGAGGAGCTTGCAGAATCATTGGGGGTAACTCAACAAGCGTTTCTGTACGATTGAGAGCCATGGGAATGCTTCAAAAACAAGGAAATTGGGTGCCTTATGAACTGAAACCGAGAGACATTGAAAGGCGATTTTTCACTTGCGAACAGCTGATTCAAAGACAACAGAGAAAAAGTTTTTTGCATCGGATTGTGACTGGAAATGAGAAGTGGATATTCTACGACAACCCCAAGAAGAAAAAATATTACACTAACCCTGGTCAATCGTTGCCATCGACTTCAACATCACGGCCGAACATTCATGGTTCGAAGATCATGCTCTGTATCTGGTAGGACCAAAAAGGTCTTGTTTACTATGAGCTGCTGAAACCTGGCAATTCCATTATGAGCGATCGGTAACGGCTACAGTTGATTCGTTTGAGCCGTGCATTGTGAGAAAAACGGCCGAAATACGAGCAAAGACATGATAAAGTTATTCTTCTTCATGACAACGCTTGGCCTCATGTCGCTAAAGTCGTAAAAAAATACTTGGAAACGCTTAAATGAGATGTTTTACCGCACCCGTCGTATTCTCCGGATATTGCTCCTTCTGATTACTGATTGTTCCGAAGGATGCAGCAAGTCACCGGTTCATTTCTTTTGCCTGAAAATTGTCTGAGAGATGGGAAAAAGTAGTAGGCAGCGATGGACAACATTTTAATTGATCTGTTCATTCATTTTGTTTTGAAATAAATGCACAAAAAAAACGGACCGAACTAATTTGTACTCTCAATAATTGTCCAAAGTATATTTTTGTATATATTATCAAAAATATTTGAATGTTTTCGTAAATTTAACATAGTCATTGTTATTATTACTGTTATTATTATTATTATTATTATAACATTATTATTGTAAAAAGCTTTTATTAATAACAGCTAGTGCGATATTGATGTATACCGGACTGTATT
>NW_012130142.1:488733-501726 GCF_000143395.1 Atta cephalotes
ATATATATAAACAAAATCTCTTTCTTTTTTAGTAAACTTAATAATTTGATGGCCAAGATTAACTCGGATATCACTACTACAGTTTTTCGTATTTTATACGTTAATAATTTATATTTGTGCACTATTATTATGTAATTTTATAATTAATAGTTTAAGTAAATTTCTTTGTATTGAAGAGGAAATTGACCTTAGTCGAAACGTATACGTTATAATATTCACTTTGAATAAATGGTATAAAATACACAATTATAAACTGTTGGCTCAAATTGGCATTTTATTATTTTTTCCCCTTATTAATTTTAAGAGGTGAAGAGGGGGCTGAGGTAACGTCCACTCAGTTCCCCTATCTTTAAATTAACAAATTTAGAAATATATAACATGTAGTACAGGCGATAGGAGTCAACGCTGATTATGTACCAATTAGCGCAATTCTTAATATTAAATATATAAATCTTGATTTTGGACGTTTCCACTCATGATTTGAACCTTCATCAGCAATCTTTCCCCCCTAATACAACGGTTAGATTATTAAATCTCCAACATTTTTCCTCTCAAAAAATTGAACCGTTATAACTGTTGTGAGGTAACATACTCAACAAAGTTTGAAAGCTGAATGGCAATGAGAACTCAAGCTAAAATTATATAAATGATAAACATTCTGGATGTGGAGAATTATTATAACAAACGATTGATATCGGAGATGACGCACATTAATCGACAGATCAATAGGCAAATTTACAACAAGATATCGTTACCTTAAATCATGCTGAGATTCTTAATAAATTATAGATTCGTAATATAATACATGTCATAATTATAGGTTGTTTTCAAATTGATTGCTATGTTACTTGTTAGCAATCATTTTTCAATCAATAGTCAAAATGACAAGACAAATAGTTCTCTCAATTAATGTTTTAAAATTTCGACGAATTTTTAATTTATTAACAATGTACAAAATGTTGCATACGACATATTTATTGTTCAGTGTTGAAGCGTCGACTGTATGAGGTGATTAATTTTCAAATCTTATACATACAATATTTTAATCATTTATATAATTTTAGCTTGAATTCTCATTGTCACTCAGCTTTCAAACTTCGTGAGTATATGACTTACCTCGCAACAGTTAGCTTCAATTTTTTGAAAGGAAAAACATTGGAGATTTAATTTGTAATGCAATAATCTAATCGTTGTGTTAGAGGGGAAAAAATTACTGATGAAGATTCAAACCATGAGTGGAAAGTCCAAAATCAATTTATATATTATTTAATCAAGAATTGCATTAATTGATAAGCATTGACTCTTATCGCTTGTTATATTGTATATTTCTAAATTTGTTCAATTAAAGGAGTCTAGGATAACTTATTAGTTTAGTGTTACTTTGTAATTTCTTATTGTTAAGTACGCTAGGCTGAAAAATGCGTCACCAACGTAGATCATTTTTTAACTTTATTCATTGTGTGTTTGGATTTTACTATTGTAACATATTAAAACAATGGATTAAACAACGGAAATTGATTTACAAGAACATGAATCGCGCTAGATTCACAAAAAATTGTATTAATAGAAGGATTGTGCCTCCATTTACATAGAATTATTAAATGTACTCCAAATGTCGATTTGAAGAAATTCAATTAATAGGATGAATAATATTCGTAAAGATTATATTAAAAGAATTCTTAAGATTGAATTCAATGATGCATATTTGTCGATTAATATTGCGAGAAATAGAACTTTCTATCTTGCTCGCATTGCTTTAAGGGGAATTCCTGTTAATATATTAAATAGTTTTTCCAATCTCAAGACAAAAAATATATAATGAATTCTTACTTGAAAGAAAAAGGATCAATAAGAAGATTGCTGAACTAAATTTGAAAGAAAGAAAGAGAAGAATGGGAGAGATGAAGGGCATTGAATACTTTTGGTTGAAATCATTAGATGATGATGATGACAGTAATAGTAATCAATTGTTTCTTAATAAAAGAGTTACTCTTTCGGAGGGAGACAACTTGATTGATGTTACTGTGTCCCCGAATGAATTTGAGAATACTAAATGTTCATTAGTATATTGGATATGGGAAAAAGTTCGTGGCATTTTTCCCGCTAGATGGCATTAAATGCGCAGTAGTCGGCAACTACTAATCGCATCGGCAACACTAGACGTGCGTTTAAAAAGTGACATTTTAACCTTTGTTTTGAGCCGAAAAAGATTGAAATCGGTGAAATGGATCAAAAGTTATTTTATTTTGAAAATGGAAATAAATAAGGAAAAAATTCGCTATATTTTGCAGTATCACTATAATAAAGACAAGAATGCTGCACAGGCTTGAAAAAAATTTGCGCTATTTACGGTGAAGATACTCTATCAAAATCAGCAGCACGGAAATAGTTCGCTCGCTTTCGTACTGGAAATTTGGCTGGATGTGAAAGATGACCCTCGCTCCGATCGATCAATCACTGAAAAGTCCGATGAAATGGTAATCATGGTAAAAATCGAGCGTGATATGTGAGCACTGTGGAAATTGCCAGGGAACTAGGCATCGATCACAAAACAGTTTTAAATCATTTATACAAAGCTGGATACAAAAAGAAGCTCGATGTTTGGGTTCCTCACGAATTGAGTGTTAGGAACATGATGGAATTAACATTTGTGATACGCTACTGAAACGGAATGAAATTGAGCCATTTCTAAAGAGAATGATAATTGGTGATGAAAAATGGATCACCTACGACAATCCAACTAGAAAAAGATCGTGGATAAAAAAAGGAGAGAAGGCGCAAGCAATCGCAAAACCTGGATTGACGAGGAAAAAGGTGATGTTGTATGTGTAATGGGACTGGAAAGGAATCGCACTATGAGCTGCTATCGTCCAATCAATTAATTTCGAACTCTACTGTGAACAACTGCAGAGATTACAACAAGCAATTAAGAGGAAGTGGCCAGAATTAATCAATAGGAGAGGTATCGTCTTCCATCACGACAACACACATCTTTGATGACTCGGCAAAAATTGCGAGAGCTTGGCTGGGAAGTTTTAATGCATCCACCGTATAGTCCTGACATAGCACCTTCAGACTATCATTTGTTTAAGTCTCTGCAAAACTCTCTTAATGGTGTAAAGCTAGCTTCAAAAGAGGCCTGTGAAAATCACTTGAAGCAGTTTTTCGATCGGAAACCATAGTTCTATCGTGATCGAATTATGGCTCTGCCCCAAAAATGGCAAAATATTATAGAAAATAATGGAGCATATTTGATTTAAATAAATTGATTTCAATACTCTAAGAAAAACACTTTAATTTTTACTAAAAAATCGCCACGAACTTTTTCCCATATTCCCAATATTTAAGGAAAAAATGGTTCATCAACTTGTCTTGAATCTCCATTCCAAATTGTGTTCAATGCTTTTTGCAATTAGGGGAAAATTTTTCTCTTCCCAGTAGTTACAATAGGAAATTAATTTTTAAATTTATAAAAAACGTTAAATCTGATATCAAAAAATTACAGATGTCGTTATACAACTTAATTAGAAATAATTCTATTGCAATAATTAATAGTCTTTTTTTTCTCAAACAAAAAAAGAATTTTGTAGTCAAAAAATTAAAAAAAGTAACACGATTAATCAAGCAATTTTTAAAGAATAATAGTAATATTATTTTTATTAAAACGGATTAAGGCAACTTAATTGTTGACACTAGACAAAAACAATGAAAGAGTTAAAACAATGCTTGAGGATGAAGACATATATAAAATTCTAAAAGATCTTACAAGTAAAATTAACAATAACTTGAGGCAATTGTTAACAGGATGGAAAAAACAAAATTACATTTTCTGAATCAACGTACAGACAACTTTATTGTAGTGATGTAACATTCCTAGGATTTACGTGCTGCCAAAAGTGCAATTTACTGAAAGATGAATTTCTCAAAGCAGTTCGCTTGGTGTTGGATTCGATTTATTTTATTGATAATCAATTATATAAACAAACGCCTTTGGAACGCCTATGAATTCATTATCCTCTTTCCCCGATTGTAGCTAATTTAATTATGATGTATTTGGAGAATTGGACGTTGAGCGATATTCAATATTATATACCATTTTATTACAGATATGTGGATGATATCGTTCTTTGTTTACCGAGTTTTAAAATCGAATTTATTCTTGAAAAATTCAATTTATTCCATCCAAGGTTACAATTTACTTTGGAATTGGATGGTAATTCTATCAATTTTTTGGATACAACCATAATGTTAAAAAATAACTCTTTGGTACATGACTGGTATCAAAAACAACGTTTTCGAATAGATATTTGAATTTTTTGTCTCAGCATCCAATCTCGCTAAAGAAGGGCATAACCAATTTGATAGATAAAATTTTTATATCTCGCATCCATAATTTCACAAAAAAAATTTTGAATTTATTGTAAGGATACTTTCGAAAAACGATTATCCATTGGATTTTATTTTCGATACTATTAATGCAAGAGTTAAAACACTAATAAGTAAATTAAATCTTTGTTCAACTAAAAGATCAAATAACAATTAAAAAATGAGTAAAATGATTTTCCGTATGTATAAAAAAGATATCGAACAAATTCAAAAATATAATTTAATGAGGTTTGCCATAGGGTTTTTTTAGTTTGAACAAGTTGAAACAATTTAAGATTCATAAAGACTATTTAAATAATAATTTAAAAAGGAATGTCTACAAGATCACGTTCATTAAGCTGACACAGCAAACAATCGAATAAAAGTTATACAGAAATTTAGTGCTTCTTTGTTGCTAATTTGTTGCTCTATTTCCGATTTTATTGCTCCAATTCCGAGAAATCAATGGCTGTGCTAGCATAAGAATAAAGTTAGCACAGCCATTCAAAAAAATAAAAAAAATTTAAAAATATGGCATTTTTTTTTGCGCTAATTTGATGCTAATTAGTTGCTCACTTCCCGATACTGTTGCTCTATCCCGAATCATCAAAAACCACTCCTAGCCATCCCGAATCAGCACACCACCTATAAATTATAAATTCTCGAAATATCTTGACTGATTACTATTCTCTGATTTTGTTGCTCGCGATTCCCGACGAATCCGAGTTTGTTGCTAACTCTGACATAAGAAGAACAATTAGTTCATCTGGATCGGCGTCCTCGGGGCACTCTCTAAACATTGCTTAAAGGATTTGTTGCGCCAATGTTTTTAGTACCAAAATGTTCCTTGTAACATAGACTCTCAAAGTACACCCATTTCCGATTTTTTTGCAAATTTTGACACAAGAAAACAATTAGTTTATCTTGATTGTCTGCGCCAGAACTTTATTCCTATTCTAATGTTATTCATGTGTCAGAGTTAGCAATAAAATCATAAATCGGTACTTTATTAATATATGCATCGAGAACTATCTTGTTATCAAAAAGATTCGAGGAATGTTGTGATATCAAAATCATGTGGGCAACAAATTGTTTTAACAAAATTTTGGGCTTTTAATGCCTCGACGCTGAAACGGACAGAATAAACTGATTGTTTTTCATATGTCAGTTAGCGACAAATTCGAATATCAATATATTTCGATAGTATATGATGTTTAAAACAATTTGATACCAAATTCGTACGAGCATATTTTGTATATGAAACTTTTAGTTTATGATTCCGCGACGCTTATCGGTGCAGTTCTGATTATTTATAGACGATTATTTAACAATATCATTTTTTTAATATGTTTGTGTTTAATATGTGTGTGCTCTATAACAAAAAGCAGGAAAATCTGATTTACTTGTTTCTTTTATATCGCCTTTATGTTTTTCACCTTTATGTTTTTTTCTTTATGTCTTTTATATCGCACTTTTTTTCTATTAATATAGAGTCATTAATCTGAGCCGCCTTTTTTTTTTATTAAACAACAAAAATTCGCTCTAGAGCAAAAAATTGGCAAATAACAAAATAGTATTAAAATTTTTGATCATGTCTGAACTCGATTTGCAATGACGCGGAGGGGGGGGGGAAGAGGATCTAGGTTAATAGGGATGAAGTTTGACACAGATCCTTAAAAGGTTTTAATTTAGGAAAAATCAAATTTATAAAATTTTGACGGTGATGAACAAGACATCAACTGTTGAGAAAAAAATGGATTATTGTTTTATATTATACGAATTATATAAATTATTGTAGAAAAAATCGACAGACTTTAAGGTCATCATGTTTTACACCCTTTTCGCTTTTATTATATTATAGATCATATGTTCAATTTTTTTGAAGAAGGGTGTAATAAGTATAGATTTTTCTCTTTTTACGTATAATTTATTTTATTATTCGTCACAAATATACATGAGGATTACGTGTTGTGGATATATATGTTTTGTTTTTTAATATTTTTGGCTGTTAGCACGAGATAATTGTACTCGATCCAGTTTTCAGACCGCCTACAGATTGTAGTATAGTATAGACTAGAGATTAGTATACCAATACTAATATTTGATCCTTGTATTGACATTGAGGATTTTTGATAATCAACGATTCCAATTAATTCTAAATTTTTATTTTTGTTAAATGGATTTTGGAATATTTTGTATTGGCATTGTTTCTTTCAAGTTCATTTTTAAAATTTCGTAAAATATTATTATGGAATCTGAAGAAGATTGGATACAAGAATAAGTATAAACGTTAAATTAAAATGAATGTGTAGTGATAGAATCCTTTAGTCGAATTAAAATTCGAGAAGCTTATTACGATCAAAGTAGGATATTATACGTTACATAAATATGAATTTATTAAATAAATTTATTTCAAAGATTATTGCAATAACGGTTCAAAATTATTCGGACTTTCGACACAATAATCCCTTCTAAATTGATTAGAAATGTTTGTAAAAAACTTATTTCGAAAAATATTATTACCTCAGCATGAGTAAAAGTGAAATAAAAACAATTCGAATTATAAAATACATTGTATTATATTTTACTAAACAGCATAATGAAATGTATTTAATATTTCGCAGGTTAATCCGTTTATATTAAATACAAATCTTTATTTCAATTTATGTACAACGACTTTAATGAGCACCAGTGCGCACCGAGTGCGTCTAATCGAATGGTCTACATCATTCTAATAATCAGAAATGAAGTTGGTTGTGTGTCTTTCGGATAACATTTGTGTTACTGGAAATTGTTTATCATTGTAATTTATAACTGCTTTGTATAAATATATATATTGCGATAAAATATCATTCGATCTCATTAATTTTTTTACTACCTGTAACATAATGTATAATGTATTTATATCTGATAAACAATATATCCGATAAACTTGCAGCTGATGATTAGCCCAATAATGGATGAAAAACGGATATGCCAATATTATGAATTGGCATAAGCATATATTCCATAATACATAAGGCTTTTATGGGATCGGAATCAAAATATTGTGATTTTTTGTATTTATTTTTTGCTACATGCAATACTGATGACTTGTATAAGTGAGGAGGTTCCAAATCTCCGGATATCATGAGTTTGTCGGCTTTTTCCGCTTGATATGTTTCAATAGGTTTAATCTGTAATTCTTTTTAAGGTAAATTGGCAAATAGTGAAGAAACTCGCTGTGAGAAAGAAAAAAATAAATTAAAACATATTGTAACAGGTAAGTCTTTTTTATTATTCTCAATACAATTTTTATTTTTACTAAATTAATATATAGAATTAATATATAGAATTTCCCAAATTTTGCCCAATTTTCGATGCTTTTCGTATATTCAAATATAAAATAGTGAAATAAACTCTTGCAAAACATTTTTATTTTTAATAAATGATTTTATTTTTCAATATACCTCGAAATTATTTTCTCGAAGTTATTTATGTATAAGTATGTAAGTTTATAATTATTAGTACATAAAAGAAATTTTTTTTATTTATCCTAAATTTATTTTTTATTTAAATGGAAAAAGTAAAAAAATTTTTTGTAAAATATTTTAATTTAGATTAGATATATTATCTATTAGACTATTAGATTGTAAATTGCATTAATTCCTATTGATAGATAATATACGTATATATATATATATATATATATATATATATATTCTAAATAAAAATCTTACAACAAAAATCAAATTATTTTTGTAAAAAGTTTTTGTAAAAAGGCACTTTTTGGATCGATACTTTTATTATTTACTTTTTTCTTCAATAAATCGCTCTTTTAATAAATTTATAATTATTAATCATTTCTAAAATATGTAACATTAAATACAAAATATTGAATCTTATATAATAATAAAGAACAAAAATAATATGAAAACAACAATTCTCAATCTAAAAGATTTATAAATCTGAAAAATAAACGTTATTGCGAAGAATATTTCCGAAGTCTCAGTAGTCGAGATAGCTAATAACGAATTCGATTGGACGCATTGATGCGCATTAAAACCATTATATATAAACTGAAATAAAGATTTGTGTTTAATATAAATATAGAAACGGATTAATTTGCGAAATATTAAATATACTTCATTATGCTGTTTAGTAAAATATAATACAATGTATTTTATAATTCAAATTGTTTTATTTCACTTTTACTTATGCTGAGGTAATATTTTTCGAAATAAGTTTTTTACATTTATATGTAATATAAATAAGTTTTTAAACATTTCTTATCAATTTAGAAGGGATTATTGTGTCGAAAGTTATTGCAATAATCTTTGAAATAAATTTACTTAATAAATATATATTTATGTATCATATATATATATATATTCTAATATCTTATTTTGATCGTAATAAGTTTCTCGAATTTTAATTCGACTAAAGGATTCTATCACTACATTCATTTTAATTTAACATTTATACTTATTCTTGTATCCAATCTTCTTCAAGTTCCATAGTAGTATTTGACGTATGTAATTTTAAAAATGAATATCTAGAAACAATGCCAATATAAAACATTCCAAAACGGATTCAAAATCCATTTAACAAAAATAAAGATTTAGAATTAATTGGAATCGTTGATTATCAAAAATTCTCAACACAAGAATTAAATATTGGTATTGGATTGCACTATACTGCAATCTGTAGGCGATCTGAAAACTGAATCGTGTATAATTATCTCGTACTAACAGCCAAAAATGTTAAAAAAACGAAACATATATTTCCACAAATCCTCATGTACATTTGTGACGAACAATAAAATAAATTATAAAAGAGAAAAACATAAAAAGAGAAATATCCAATAAAAACATAAAAAGAAAAAAATACTTATTACATCCTCTTTCAAAAAAATTGAACATACGATCTATAATAAATAGGCGAAAAGGTGTAAAACATGACGATCTTAAATTCTATCAATGTTTTTTAATTTATATGATTCGTATGATATAAAACAATAATTGTATGATATAAAATAATAATTTTTGTCTCAGTAGCTGACGTCTCGTTCACCACCGCCAAAATTTTATAAATTTGATTTTTCCTAAATTAAAACCTTTTAAAGATGTGTCAACTTCATCCCTATTAACCTAGACTCCCCTTCCCCCTCGCCATCGTCAATCGAGTTCAGACATGGTCAAAAATTTGTGCTTTGTTGTTAATTTTTTGTTCTAAAGCAAATTTTTATTGCTCCAGCTGTTTAACAGAAAAAAAATAACCCCGGTTAATGGCAAGTTGAATTCTTCTATATTAGAAAAAAATGTATAAAAGATATAAAAAAAAAGTAAATCAGATTTTGTTGCTCTTTGTTATAGAGTAAAAATATTTTGAAAAAATGGTATTGTTAAATAATCATCTATAAATAATCAGAATTGCACCGATAGACATGGCAGCATCATGACTAAAAGTTTCATATACAGAATATGTTGTTGACATGAATTTGGTATCAAATTGTTCTAAATACCATATACTATCGAAATATATTGAAAATATCGAAATATATATTCGAAATTGTCTAACTATGAAAAATAATTAATATTCTGTCCGTTTCAGCGCCATGCATTAAGAGCCCATAAATTTTGTTAAAACAATTTGTTGTCCACATGATTTTGGTATCACAAAGTTCCTCGAAATATATTGGGAATACAAATAAGTTTCCGCCGTTTGCAAAAGACCACTAATAAACTATAGTTAAAATTGTTTGATGTAAAACGACATATCGTAAGATTGGATATCCGGCAACACATAACCTTGAAATATTAGCGATTTTGTATCATCATCATATATTTTTTTTTGTACGAAAATATCGAGTTTTGAGTCGAATAAGCGTCATTTGTGGGAACTTTTGATTTACTTCTTTAATTTGAAGAAATCTACAGCTGAGGCTCATAGATTGCTTGTAGAAGCATATAGTGATGCTGCCTTAAGTGAGAGAAGTTACCGTGAGTGGTTTCAAAAGTTTAACAACGGTGAATTTGACGTCGAAGACAAAGAACGTAGTGGAAGGCCGAAAGTGAACGAAGATGCGGAATTAGAAGCATTATTGGCTGAAGATTCGTGCCAAACGCAAAAAGAACTAGCATTTACATTAGGAGTGACTCAACAAACAATTTCACATCGTTTGAAATCATTGGGAATGATTCAAAAGCAAAGGAATTGAGTTCCATATGAACTGAAGCCGAGAAATGTTGAACGCCGATTTTTCACATGTGAAATGCTGCTTGCCAAGCATAAACGAAAGGGTTTTTTGCATCGTATAGTTCACTGGTGATGAAAAATGGATCCACTAACTAACCCAAAGAAGAGGATCATGGGGACAACCTGGCCATGCTTCAACATCGACAGCTAAGTCGAATATTCATGGAAAAAAACTCATGTTGTGGATTTGGTGGGATCAGCTTGGTATCGTGTATTATGAGTTGCTCAAACCGAACAAGACCATTACTGAGGCTCTCTACCGAACACAATTGATGAGCCGAGCACTCAAGGAAAAACGCGTCCATTACTATTCCAGGCATGACAAAATTATTCTCCTGCATGATAATGCTCGGCCACATGCGGCGCCGGTCAAAATCTATTTAGAAATACTCAAATGTGGGAAGTTCTACCCCACCCGCCGTATTCTCCAGACATTGCTCCTTCCGACTACTTGTTTTGATCGATGACGCATGGCCTGTCTGAGCAGCACTTCACATCATATGAAGATACCAAAAATTGTATCGATGATTGGATAGCCTCAAAAAATGAAGCATTCTTCGACGCGGTATCCACATGCTACCAGAAAGATGAGAAAAAGTAGTGGTTAGCGATGGCCATTACTTTGAATAAAACATTATGTACCGTTCTTTCACAATAAATGCTTAATTTTTGATAAAAAACGGCGGAAACTTATTTATATTCCCAATAATAATCGAAATATGCCCATTTTCGATTTTGTTGCTAACAATGACACAAAGAAAATGATTAGTTTATCCGAAGGAACACTCTTGCTGAACCCTTTATTCAATTAAACATTGCTTAAAGAAATTATTGTTCGAATGTTTTTGATAACAAGATATTCCTCGATATATATATAATTTTATTAAAGCATATCGATTTCCGATTTTATTGCTAACTCTGACACATGAATAACAATTAGAATAGGAATAAAGTTCTGGCGCAGACAATCCGAATAAACTGTTTTCTTGTGTCAAAATTTGCAAAAAAATTGGAAATAGGTGTACTTTAAGAGTCTATGTTACAAGGAACATTTTGGTATTAAAACATTGCAACAAATTCTTTAAGCAATGTTTAGAGAGTAAAGTGCCCCGCAAGGGCGCCGATGAACTAATTGTTTTTCTTGTGTCAGAGTTAACAACAAAATCGGAATTGCCGGGAAATCGCGAGCAATAAAATCAGAAGATCGTAATCAATCGAGATATTTCGAGAATTAACAATTTATAGGTGGTGTGCTGACTCGGGGTGGTTAGGGATGGTTTTTGAAGATTGGAGATGGATCAACAATATCGGGAAGTGAGCAACTAATTAGCAACAAATTAGCAGAAAAAGATTATGCCGTATTTAATCTTTTTTATTTTTTTGAGTGGTTGTACTAACTTTTTCTTATGCTAGCATAGCCATTGGTTTCTCGGAATTGGTTGGAGCAACAAAATCGGGAATAGCGCAAAAAATTAGCAACAAAAAAGTACTAAATTTTTGTGCAACTTTTATTCGATTATGTTGAAGTGGCTGTGTCAGCTTAATAGATGTTACAAGATCAATTGTGATTGTGATGCTTTCTATATAGAAAAGAAACAAACGGGAAGGAAGTTAAAAATCAGATTTTTTGAATTCCGAAAGCATATCCGTAATTAAACATCCACTCATTTGGTGATTACTGACCATAGGTTGCAAAACGATCATGATTGGCAAAATGTGGAGATTCTAGATGTGGAGAATTATTATAACAAATGATTGATATCGGGAAATGATGCACATTGATCGACAGACCAATGACTAAATTTACAACATATTGTTGCTTTAAATCATGCTTACACTGAAATTCTTAATAAATTATAAGTTATTCGTAATATAATACATGTCATAACTATAGTTTGTTTTTTTTCAAATTGACCGCTATGTATTATTTATTTAGCAATCATTTTTCAACCGATGGTCGAAATGATAAGACACAAATAGATCTTTCAGTTAATGTTTTAAAATTTCGATGATAATTTTTAATTTATTAATAATGTACAAAATGTTGCATACGACATATTTATTATTCAGTGTTGAGACGTCGACTGTGTAAGGTGAAGTGATTATTAATTTTTAAATCTTTTACATACGATATTTTAATCATTTATATAATTTTAGTTTGAATTTTCATTGCCACTTAGCTGTCAAACTTTGTGAGTATGTGACTTATCTCTCAACAGTTAGCAGTTCAATTTTTTGAGAGAAAAAAACGGAGATTTTGTAATGCAATAATCCAACTGTTTTATTAGGAGGGAAAGATTGCTGATGAAGACTTAAATCATGAGTGGAAATGTTCAAAGTCTAAGTTTATATATTTAATATTAAGAATTACGCTAATTGATAACCAGCGTT
>NW_012130142.1:502695-506558 GCF_000143395.1 Atta cephalotes
CTGTTTTATTAGGAGGGAAAGATTGCTGATGAAGACTTAAATCATGAGTGGAAATGTTCAAAGTCTAAGTTTATATATTTAATATTAAGAATTACGCTAATTGATAACCAGCGTTGATTACTATTGCCTGTACTAAATGTTATATATTTCTAAATTTATTTAATTAAAGGAGTTTAGGATAAACTTATTAGTTTATTGTTATTTTATAATTTCTCATTATTTTAAATTAAGATTTCTGTTAATCAGGATAAGCTCAAAATTTTTTTTTGCGGGATTTGAAAGCTCATAAATTGTTTCAAATTCTGAGCATTTTTTTGTTTCGTCATGATGGATAGGGGGGGAAGTGGCTAGCTAGGCAAGAGATCCTCCAATCGATTATTAAAAAATGGTGCTATCATGTGCTATCATCTTAACCACGCCATCGATCTGCTATGACAGTAATTTCTAAATTTGTTATAATTTGTCATTGCATGTTGAAAGAGAAATATCCCTAAAATCCTAATTCTAAATAGTTCTAAATAGCATTTTCAGTATCTACAATAAATAAAATAAGCTTAAAACTAAAAATCAAACAGGAGGATCGGACATAGACTTGATTGCACACGGACTTAATCGGACTCGATCGGAAACAGCGTTGCATTAGAAGACGAACTCGATTGCACACGGTCCTGATTGCACACAGATCCGATTGCGCACAGATCCGATTGCACACCGATCAGATTGCACACAGATCCGATTGCGCACGGATTTGATTGCGCACAGACTGTTTTCACATCATACTGTCTCTCCATGGGTTAGAAATATTTCAAGCGGACATTGTTTACGCTGCAACTTCTAGTTAGTTAGGCCCCAAGCGAATAGGATATATTATTTTTTCTTTTGTTCGGGGTAGCATAGCCGCACCTAACCAATAAGTACTAGTCTATGCACTCCACTGTCTACGTGATAGATTTTCTAATCTCAATAACAATACAATTATAGAAGTTGTGCATCACTTTGCAGGGGGGAGGGGGAAGATGAGAGAACGTTTCGCGTGGATATATAAATTATTTATGTTTTTTATAACTTATTTATGTTTTTTCATAATCTATTAATATTTTCCCTATTTTTTCTAACGCTATTATGTTCGATTGAGTGTATGCAATCGAGTCCGTATCCTAATGCTACGCTGTATCTGATCGAGTTCGTATCTCATCCGATTCATGTCCAATTAAGTCTGTGTCTGATCGCATCTGTGTCTGATCGAGTCCGTGTCTGATTGGAAAATACTGTCGCGTCCGATCGATAATGTTCGCAATCAAGCCTCACTCGTACAATATTCGTATACAACTTATAATTCTAGAAATCGAGAGATTTTATAAAATTGTTCTATCTTTCTTTCATTACTTGTAAGAAATTTTATAAAACATGACCGAAATCTGATAATTAATCTGTTTTTAACACGATGAATAACTCTGTGGGTTTATATTAATAGTATGTACTCACTCTAGCAAAATCAGATTTGCAGATATTATAAAATATGTTGTTGCATAAAATCTGAGTGTTAAGAAAAGTTGCTGCATTGGAGTTATAGGATTATTTCTTTGAAAATAAGTACATATTAATCAGTTGTTCTTAATAAGTATATGGCGTGAAGATAATTATGTATAATAAAATATATATATAATATATATAAATATATATAATAAAAAAATACACGTATTTGTCTGATCTCCAGATAGCCAAGCGAGATTTAGCATATGGAACAAATTGATGCACTGCATGTATAGTTTTCAACTTGTCGACAATTTGTCATTTTTGCTGTCATTGGAATCTAATGTGAATTGAATTAGCGTCAGGAGAGCAAATAGATTTCATCTAGTTTACGAAATTGTGAGAGTATACATTGAGAAATAATAAACTCGTCAGGTTGACAGTAAACTGACAGCACGCCATGCACTCATGATGACAACTTGCCAGCAGTTTGCTGAATTCTAAGGAAGACTTTACATCAGACAGGAAACACCTTTTTGTGGAAACACCTTGGCTTTAGTTTGATGAAATTGAATACGGAATAAGCGATAGCAAAAGGGCAACACATTGTCCTTATTTGGCTATCTGGATTGAAATGTTAATGCTTCTTTTATGTTGTTTAATATCAAGAGAGTAATATTTCGCCAAGACGTGCAGCGCGGAACTGTCTCCCATGTCTTTACATAAGTCAGCGAGTTGCGAGCATTCGAGATTATCGATTTTTTAATAAAGGTTGGACTGATCGACTTTTATAAGCTTAGTCGACAGCCGAATTATGTAAGTATCTGGAGTGTCTCGGCGCTCAGCTACGCGTAGCGACACTATCGTAGCTACTTTACGCGAGTCGGTAAGTTGCGTCAGATTGAGATTATCGGATCTCAATAAGGGTTGAATCGATCGAATCAAGTTCTAGTGTGCTCAATCGATTGCAACCGCTCGGAATATATAATGAAAGTGTTTTTATTTTTTCTCTATGTGCTCTACGAGCGGAGATATTGCGACTCAAAATACGAATCTGAAACTTTTATTAAGAAAAAATTAAGAAACGTCGTCGTCGTCGTCGCCGCCGCTACGGAGTGGGGGTAATATTTTGGAATTTTTGGCGCAAGAGGCAAATGTGGCGCTAGCAATGCATGATCACATCACACATGGTCAGCGTTGTCAGCGACAGTTCTGCACATTTTGCACATTCCTACTCTGTAGAGATTATAAATTGAAGTTGTTGACATTATTGTTATTATTATTACGGTCACGCGATCGCGGAGGAGTTGAATAAATGCGATTGTGGTTAAAGCTATATTATATAATATTGGGCTATATTATATAATATATATAATATTGGGTTTTCCGATTATCTCAAATCAAATATTGATAAAAATATTTTTAGTCGATGTATTTTCGCGTAATTAAATGTCTAGGTAATGCAAATAATATCGAGATTGTCGTTAAGAAACTATGAGCATATGAATGCGTTATAAAAATAAGTAAAAGTTAATAAGTTTTGACAAAAAAAGTTATAAGTTTTGACAAAAAAAGTTATAAGTTTTGACAAAAAAAAGTGTCGCTCTGCCTCATGAATCGTGATTAATCATTGAAATCGATGACTATTCAGGTTAAAAAATTGGTTACACCGACAAAATATTGCGATGCAAGCGTACACTGCAGACACTGCAATAAAATTTTCATTTCTCTGCTTTATTTAGTTTAGATCTACCGGAATAGTAGCTCGCATTAATTTCGTATTCGCAAGTTCCGCTCAATGAGACATAGGAAAATGAATTCCTTCGGATCAATTGCTGGATTTACATTAGATCCGACGTGCGTCATACGACGCACTGCAACCAATAAAAAAAGAGGATTTTGTTTTGTATCATCGACACGAAATCAAATTCTGAGGGCCATCATTCCTGCCGGTGCATGTACACGCAAGCATCGGTGGAATCTGCCAAAGAAATAAGGCCACAGTATAGATTTTTGCATGACGCATAGTGCATAAGCGAATCAGAATCTTTCCTTTGGACAAGAAGAATTTCAATTGATTAATTCCCCTGCGCTATGCATTATGCAAGAGTCTGTGCTGCGGCCAATAAATTTGCGCAACAGAAAACGGCGAAATCGGCGGAATGAAGCCACGATCAATCACGAACGTTCCGTAGTTGACGTTGCACGCGTGCGAGCAATATGAGACTCATATGCATGGATGCACGCGTGCAGGGTCATGTGAGTCTTACATCAGGGTGAATCAGCGCCACAAAATGTCCGCACAATGCAGATATTATAAAGCGATTTTTTAACAACCAAAAACACTAACTTGTTTATATATATATATATATATATATATATATATATAT
>NW_012130142.1:507258-521085 GCF_000143395.1 Atta cephalotes
TTCAAAATACTTGCTCTATTGCTAACTATACATTTTTCCCATCTTTCGAGCAATTTGTGTGTACCACACCAAAAAATTCCTCATCTTTCAAGGCAAATCACTCATCAAGTCATTTTCGGACGTCTTCGTAAGAATCGAAGTGCCGCTCAGCGAGCGCGTGGCCCATTGACGAAAACAGGTGATAGTCAGAAAGTGCTAGGTCTGGTAAGTAAGCGGGTTGAAGTAGCACTTCCTAGTTGAGTGTCTCCAAGTAATTTTGGACCATTGTTGACGTGTGCGATGGTGCGTTGTCGTGGAGAAAAATCAGCTTGTTATGTCTTTTCCGATAATGCGGCCGTTTTTCACGCAGAGCACGGTGCAATTTGATCAGTTGTTGGTGAGCATTAACAGTTTCACCAGGTTTTAACAGCTCGTAGTAGATGATACCCTCTTGATCCCACCAAACACACAGCATCGTCTTCCGTCCGAAGCGATTTGGTCTTGAGGAAGATGTTGATGGTTGGACGGGATCAACCAAAGATTTCTTGCATTTAGGATTCTGAAAATAGATCTACTTTTCATCGCTTGTCACAATCCGATGCAGGAACGACTTTTTTTTTGTCTGGCAGGCAGAATTTGGCATATGTTTTGGCGTCGCTCTATCTGCCTATCGTTCAGTTCATGCGGCACCCATTTTCCGATCTTTTGAACCTTCCCCATGGCATGTAGCCGCATGGAAATGGCTGCTTGAGAAACACCCAATTGCTCGGCAAGCATTTTTTACGATTGGGTATCGTCCTCGTCCAAAAGAGTCTGCAATTGACAGTCCTCAACCTTCCTGGGCCGATTTTCATGCTTCTTGTCACTCAGGTCAAAATTGTCGTCATTGAACCGGCGAAACCAATCTCTGCACGTTATTTCCAATAAAACATTGTCGCCATAGGCCTCCACACGCATTCGATGCGATTCGGCAGCCGATTTCTTCAAATTGAAACAGAAAAGCAAAGCTTCCCGTATATGCTTTTTTTTTAGCAAAAAATTAGACATGATTACGAAAGAAAAAATGTATGTTGTTGTATGAAATTGCTGATGATGTGCACTGATTAATGTTGACAGATATCAAACAAAAAAGTGTGTTGTGTGCCCAGGGTAGCTTTGTACGCTCACTAATGCCACCTATGAGCAAACAGTTGACTTAAACTTATACACCGTATATATATATATATAATAAAACTATATCAATCGCTTTCAGAGATCAGAAGATATAGATAGCCTCAACCGCGATTGCTTTTGATTGTTATATCAGAAGCATGCAAAAAATCACTTATAGTACAGGCATTTTTATTTAAGATCCAATTATATTAAAAAATATTTATTATTTATTATTATTATTATATATTATTATTATATTATTATTTTTATATATATATATATTGGGAGTACAAATTAGTTCGGTCCGTTTCCCTAAAGATGGCACCAGCTATTGTGAATGGTTCATAGCTGATTTTGGCAGTTTCAGAAAGGTTAAACATCAGCTAATAATATTCAGTTTATATCGCTTTGAGTTTTATACAAAAACCTTGATTTTTACTCTGTTTGAAATATCGAATTTTGTGTTAACCAAGCAGTATTTGTGGGAGGTTTTGATTTTCTGTTTTAATTGGAAGAAAAGTGCGGCTGAAGCCCATCGAACGCTTGTGGAAGTTTATGGTGATACTGCTCCAACTAATAAATCATGTAGGAAATGGTTTCGACGTTTCAAAGATGGAGATTTCAACGTTGAAGACAAGCCTCGCTCTGGACAGCCAAAAAAATTCGAAGACAAAGAATTAGAGATTACTCGAAGAAGATCAAACGCAAGAGGAGCTTGCAGAATCATTGGGGGTAACTCAAGCCGTTTCTGTACGATTGAGAGCCATGATTCAAAAACAAAGAAATTGGGTGCCTTATGAACTGAAACCGAGAGACATTGAAAGACGATTTTTCACTTGCGAATTTGAATCACAGCTGATTCAGAGATAACAGAGAAAAGGTTTTTTGCATCGGATTGTGACTGGAGATGAGAAATGGATATTCTACGACAACCTCAAGAAGAAAAAATATTACGCTAAGTCAATCGTTGCCATCGACTTCAACACCACGACTGAATATTAATGATTCGAAGATCATGCTCTGTATCTGGTGGGACCAAAAGAGTCTTGTTTTCTATGCTGCTGAAATCTGGCGATTCTATTACGATCGGTATCGGCTACAATTGATTCGTTTGAGCCGTGCATTGGGAGAAAAACGGCCGGAATACGAGCAAAGACATGATAAAGTTATTCTTCTTCATAACAACGCTCGGCCTCATGTCGCTAAAGTCATAAAAAAATATTTAAGAACGCTCAAATGGGATGTTTTACTGCACCCGCCGTATTCTCCGGACATTGCTCCTTCTGATTATTGGTTGTTCCGAAGGATGTAGCAAGTCACCGGTTCACTTCTTTCGCAGAAATCGAAAATTGGTTCCAAAATTGGATCGTCTCCAAAAACGAGTCATTTTTTCGAGATGGAATTCGAAAATTGCCTAAGAGATGGGAAAAAGTAGTAGGCAGCGATGGACAATACTTTAATTGATCTGTTCATTCATTTTGTTTTGAAATAAATGCATTTTTGAATACAAAAAAACGGAACTAATTTGTACTCCCAATACTTTGGTTAATATATGGCATAAAACTTGCAGCAACATTGCTGCAATATTTCTGCAATATTTAACGTTGTATACAAATTTATAAGCGTGTTTGTACAGTTTAGTGTATGTATAATATATTTTGTAGTAAGTATATTATAATATTCTTTTAGTAACTCAAAGGCACAGGTCCTAGAAACAGGTCAGAAACTGACAATTACAGCATGTAATAGAAAAACAGAGACAAATATAGATAAAGAGAAAGACAGTGGGAAGAGAAAGAGAGAAGGTTTTGTACTGATAAAAAAGTTCAAGCTACAGAAATATATTTCATTCTTTTTTTGAACTATATTTTCAAATTACATTATGCATATAAGATAAATGCGACATCACGCATGCAGGTCATTTGAGTCTAAAATTTTATATGAGATAAATTTATGAGATAAATTAGTTTTTATTAAAATATATTTTTCAATTCTAGTTTTCAATTCGACGTTCATCATTTTCTTCTTCCCTGTTTCCTTCATTTATATTAAGTGTTTTGTTTTTATTTTTCTTATTCTTTCGGCACTTGTTGTTTCTCAGTCCTTAGTACTTCTTAGATTTCTACTTTAAATATAGTTTTATTTAGTGAACTCTTGAAAAGGGGGCATTTCTGCGTTGCATCTGGAAAAAAACAAACTTATATATTAAAACAGTTACAGTGAATTAAAGGCTTGTTACAAGATTAATGTTCGGTATTTTATATAAATATATCTTATCATATTTATTATTACATTTATTTATTATTACATTTTTTTTTCACAAGTTTGGTGTCACCCAATTTTTCGAAATTACCGGGCCATGTAAATTTGCATACAAGCTCATCTTTCATAGGCTGTCTGAAGTATGTGTATAACAATCATATGTGTATAAAGTCTCGTAATTTAGAAGCACCCATTCAAATGATGACACTGAAAAAAAATAGAATTATGTTTTTATCTTTTACTATTATATCTACTTAAATGAAATAACTGACAAATAATCATTGTAATTGAGATATCCATTGGGAGATAAAAAAATTATGTTAAGCTAATTCTATATTATAGTTACATTGCAGCGTCGGAAGCATGTCGCAAGTGTTGCGATCTAGTCAGAGTCGAACTAGTTGCAATTGATTGGATCCCAACGCTTACGACTAATGTAGAATCAGCTATTAACAATTCTTCAATACTATGCTAAATTAAAATTTGTGAAGTAAAAATTTTACAGATGATGCAACATTCGGTTCCAAGCGAAACCATCCGTTCTGACCGAGCGATTTCTCAAAATTGTGATAAATTCAAATGAATTAGTTCGCACGTTTACTGCGTTGTACATTACACAACAAGTATAATACCAAAAGTAAATTATTAATACGTACATATAACGGATTCAATCGAATTACGAATAGAAAACAGATTAAAAAAATCTAAACATTTAATTCGACATCACTTCAATAAATAATTTTCAATACCTTATAATGATTTTTCGTTTGTTGGATTAATAAATTTTTTTGTGCTTTTCACATTACATTAAATTTATGTTGCATGATTAGCCAACTTTTTCATTATTGCTTATATACAGTTTGAAATCCTGCATATAGTATATATAATATTGCGTATCAATATCAATCTTTAAAATAGATTCAGTTAATCTCTTCCAAAAAATGTTTATTATAACGATAGGTAATTGATAATATTATTTTATATTAAAAGCTTTTTGAAGTATTATATAAAAGACCATGATGTATTGAAAAAAAGAATGTCCGCAATAATTAATATATATTTAATATATAATTTATATTTGAAGAATATGAATACAGAAATATAATACACTCTCTCTATTATATTACTAATATTGCGTGGGCCAGTGCGCCGCCATTTTGGACGTAAGAAAAACTTAAAAAAATATTTTCATTAATATCAAAAGTACAGAATTCAGACAATTTTTATTATATACTTCCCCAGCCATTCTGGAAAATGTTTTTAATAAAGAATATTACGATCACTTTATTTTATTTCATTGCGTGATATGCATTCTCGTTTTGATAATATAATCGATAATATGTACCTCTTCTGCAAAAAAACTTTAGAAATATATGTCAGCATGTGTGAGCATTGTATGGCAACTAATATATTTCCTACAATGTGCACGACTTATTATACATTGTAGCTGATGTTATGAAATTAGGGTCTTTGGAATCATTAGCTCATTCATGTACGAAAACAATATGTCTTAATTTAGAAAATATATCATCAAAAAATCTCCCATTGCAATAATTTTACAAAAGATTGCAAGAACAGAATGACTTTGTTACTGCACATGCCGACAATACTATCGAAATTCATTGCTCAAAAAAATCACACCGAAGATCTTGTAGCAGAAAATATTCCTTCCCATTGTTACCAACAGTTTAAGAAATTATAATACAAGAAGAAGTAATATTTTCCACAATTAAACGTGACAATTGTTGTCTCTTCAAAAATTCTGAAGTCTGTATAATAAATATTGTACAATTGAAGATAATACTTTATTCATGATCAAGAAATTTGATACAAATTTTGGTGCAAATTTTTATAACGTTGAGGTTACATCAGATGTAGGAGTATATCATTGCCCTAATTTATCTTAACACAATAGAAACAATCAATTTAGATAACATCAGAGCCAAAATGTATAGGATGCCTAAGTGGAGCGATATAGAAGGACAAAAAGAAAATATCATTGAAAATGAATGAATCTGCGTATTCTTACAGCCTTAATACTACCTTAATAGGAAATAAAGAAAACAAATATTGGCTGCATCGTCAATAATTCAAATAGTACACGTAAAAGTACCTACAAAAAATTAATATTATATGTAACATCTTCAATTGCTCTACATCCTTATTATTGGAAAGGATAAGAATTTTTAATTTCTTTTTCATAATAAAATGATAACTTTTTTTTCATTTCTGTACAAAGTCAATACATAATTTAATTTCAACAAATGAACAAAGTCAATAATTATATAATTGTATGAAAGCTGTAAATTTCTATTATAGTATTGTACTAATATTTATATCATTCAGCATTAAGTAAATGAAAAACTTTAACATTTTCATTAACTGCAGACAACATTGATTAAATGCAAATATAAAGTGATTATTAGGTGTACAACTTTGCTTCCGCCGTTTTCCTATAGATGGCTTTAGCGGTAAGTGGTGATCGAAATAAATAGATCATAGACGTCATACAATAAACTTGGGCATCTGTCAACATAATCCCATAGAAACATTAGTCGATTTGTGTCTGCATCATGAAGTTATTCTCGATTGAAAATGTCAATTTACAAGCCAAATTCTCGTCATTTGCGGGAGGTTTTAATTTTTTGCTTCGATATGAAGAAATCTGCGGCTGAGGCTCATCGAATGCTCTCAAATACTTATGGTGAGACCGCTATTAGTGAAAGAATGTGTCGTGAGTGATTTCAACGCTTCAAGAACGGTGATTTTGTCCAAGGTCAAGATCTGTATTTGGTGGGACCAGCTCGGTGTAATGTATTATGAACTTTTAAAATCGACTGAAACAATCACTGGCGATCGGTATCGAACGCAATTGATGCGTTTGAGCCGAGCATTGAAAGACAAACGGCCGCAATACAACGAGAGACACGATAAAGTGATTTTGCAGCATGACAATGCTCGACTCCATGTTGCGAAAGTGGTCAAGACTTGGAAACGTTGAAATGGGAAGTCTTACCCCACCGTATTCTCCAGACGTTGCTCCCTCTGATTATCACTTGTTTCGATCAATGGCACACAGCCTGGCTGACCAGCACTTCCGGTCTTATGAAGAAGTAAAAAATTGGATCGATTCGTGGATAGCCTTAAAAGATGACCAGTTTTTTCGACGCGGGATTCGTACGCTACCCGAAAGATGGGAGAAAGTAGTGGCCAGCGATGGACAATACTTTGAATCATAAATGTATAGTTTTTTACAATAAAGCCTCGAATTTCGAAAAAAAAACGGCGGAAGCAAAGTTGTACACCTAATAATAGTGTGAGCATCTAATGTGAACAATTAATGATATTTTTGTTAATTATTAATCATTTTGCGACAAATAGAAAAGACATTTTTCTTTACATTTTTATAGAACATTTAAAATAATGGATGAAAAAATATGAATATATATCAAAGTTTATAAAAATATATTTCAAAACATGGCGTGCAAATTAATGTTTTATATTTTTCTACGTATATATTTGAGAGTAGAAAATAGTTTGTTCCACATAACAGAATTGTTAACAATAAACAATGTGATATTTAATCAAGAGCAGCTTGGAATTTTTAAACCATTGTTTTCAATTTTAATATAATTTTAATACTTTAAATATATTTTTGTTAATTCCGATATATTCGTTTCAAGAAAAATTCTTCGGTGCGCAATTTAATATAACGGGATACGCAGTATATAAAATTTACTGAAGTAAGTAAAAACAACTAATATCTAGTTTTGACTGTTATCGGCTTGAAATAGATAATTTCTCACTTGAACGATCTGGTTAGATTCTTATTATTATTATGATATTGAGCTATGAGATTGCCCATCATGAATTAATAGAGCGGACTGACCTGAATCGAAAAATCCTGTATCATTTTGCAATTTTCGCAATAGTTAACGAGATATTAATTTTTAAAGATAATCGAATAAACGCGTTCGCGCGGCCTGCCGTGTACGCCCGAAAACATTATAATAAAATATTTTTTCATGAAGTACTTTTCGAATTATAATGCTTGAAAGTTACAATATCGCCACTAGCATTAGCATGTATGTATGCACATTATAAAATTTAAAAAAAAGATGCAGAAATCGCGCAAGTCACTTTTATGAAAATTAATATTTTCCAGTTTTTAATTTTTTCTAAAAGGAATGTTCACTTTTTGCAAGTTCCAACAACGTAAAATTATGTCTCTGGAACTTATTAACATTTTTAAATTTCTTGAAAATAAAATAAAGTTATTGCATGTCTGTATACCTGATTGAAAGTGTTATTTATTGTACATTTTTAGATTCAGCTAGTAAGTACATCAAAAGAAATTTAAAAAATACGTGATTTTTTGTATATATTTCTCTCTGAAAGGAATATATGCAAATCAGAGAAATATGTGAAAAAAATCACACATTTAAAACAATTTTTTTGTACACTTACCAGCTCTAGCTACTGAATCTGAAGATAGACAATAAATTATACAGGGCAAATCAATAAGTTTTTAGAAAAACATAGTGAAACATATTTTTTTGGATCGCTTCATTTTTATTTCTCAACATCTCCTTTCAGCTCGATACACTTGATCCAACGATTCTCCAACTTTTTCAAGCCATCCGAATAATATGATTTGTCCAACCCTTCAAAATAAGCCTCTGTTTCGGCGATGAGTTGCTCTGTGTTGATGAATCTCTTTTCTCATTTTTTCAGGTTTGAAAACAGAAAATAATCACAAGGAGCTAAATCTAGCGAATATGCTGGATGGAGAAGCAATTCGTTGAATTTGGCCATCGATGCCGGATACGTGTGAATCCGTGCATTATCTTGATGGAAAAGCACTTTCTTCTTTGTCAAATGGGAAAGTTTTTTCTTTAAAATGTTGTTGAAATGGTCCAATAAGACTGCATAGTAATCGCTATTAATCGTTTGTTTCGAAGGAAGGTAATCGATATGAATTATATCGCGTGCATCCCAAAAAATGTGGCCATCACCTTTCCGGCTGACTTTACGGTCTTCGTCTTCTTTTGGTCTTCTGGAGCTGGTTTACCTAGTGAAGTCCATTGTTTTGACTGTTCCTTCGTCTCGGATGTGAAGTAATAGATCCATGTTTCGTCCACAGTAATGAATCGAAGAAAAAAATTCATCTGGATTACATTTAAACATCTCCAAACGTTATTTTGAAATCGTCACACAGTCGCGCTTATGATCTACAGTGGCACTCATCTTGCCGATAGTTTTTTCATACCCAATTGTTTGCAAAATTGAAATCACTGTGCCATGTGATATGCCTGTGGTTTCAACAAGCTCGCTTTCACTCGTCAATCAGTCAAAACAATATCGTGGATGATGAATTCTGGCGTAGCAGCTTCAATTGGACATCCCGAACGAGGTGCATCACATGTAGATATACGATCACGTTTAAATTCATTCATCAATTGTATACACATTGCAAACACTGGTGCAGATGTGAACATTATCCAATTCAGCTTTGATTTCTTTCGGCTTTTTTTCTTAAACCTTTCATATGTAAATGTTTGATTACTGCATGAAACTGGTTTTTTTCTATTTTGCAAAAAATACAAAGGTTGCTTTAATTGTTTACAGAAATGAAACGCGATGAATTCCGCTCAAAATTTGATAGTATCAGCTGAGAGATGCTACTTGTCAAAAAGTAATGTGACATGATATTGCGAGTGCCCTCTGATAGATTTTCTAAGAACTTATTGACTTGCCCGTATTTTTAATCGTATACAGACGCACAATAACTTTATTTGATTATTTTGAAAAAATAAACTGAAAAAACATTAATTTTCATCTCAAAAACGACTTGCGCAATCCCTACATATTTTTTAAAAATTTGACAAAATAAAAGTGACTATTTTTAGCCATAAGAAATAAATTTCAATAAAGCAGTTGAAAAAAAATATTTTGGATTTTTTGAACTGCTCTAATACATATTTTGACTTTTGCGAAGTTTTTTCTTTTTAACAATGTCTGTTAATAGTTTTCTACAATTAAATTGCTCACTGCAAAATTAAAAATCATAAAAAATATTATATTATTCATTGCTTCTTTAAAAAATTTAAAAAATTTTATTTCATAATTTTTAAAGAAGTAATTTAAATTTAGAATTCTACGGTAATTTCATTTTATTTTAGATTAATAAATTTCTTGATAATAATTTCCGATTTTCTCTGATTTCCATGACTAACTATATATATATATGCAGGTGTATACGTTTTCGCATCTTAATTTATTAATTCAGTTGAATGACTGCGTCGATTTGTTACATATATAAAACAAACACATGCGTTTCAATAGAAGCTCCTATTGAGTTATACCGGTATAAAGAAATACATCAAGATTTGGTTTTCATTCGGCTATTTGGAATGTTAGAGAAAAGAATGCGACTTTTCTGATAAGTCCAAAAAACGTACGTGAAACGATTTTTTTGTACATGGCCTACAAGTATCTATAAAACTATAATAATTGGATATGATGAAACACGTATATTGACTCATATTAGGTGTAGTAAAAAGAAATCCATTATTTTTCCATTCAATTTCATGGACATTTCATTCCATTCAAAAATAATGAATTTCTTTTTACACCTAATATATATGCTAAATCTTGTTTTAAAAAGATTTTTTGGATGTGACCCACGTACATATAATTAGTACAAAAATGTTTCACTATTTTTCAAAACGTTCCTTGGACGTTCTTGAAATCACTGTGATACACCTTATAATATAGTATGCTTTCTTTTTGGAGAACACACTCGACACAAACGTCGTTCTATCGTTCTTGACATTCAACAAATGATAAGAAATAGAACAATGTTTGTGTCGAGTGTATCCTCTAAAAGGAAAGCATACATACAGGCTGCGTTCCGTTTCACGCATGATGCGCATGATGCATCATTTATCCTTGTTTAACATTCGATGAATAACAAGGATAAATAGTACAGCATGCGCATCATACGTGAAAGGGCCAATACGCAGCCATTAGTTTCTCTAAACATCTGAAATGAACAGAATGAAAACAAAATTTTTTGTTACTTTCCTTTGCGCCAATATAATAGAACCATCAAAGAAAGTACAGATAGATTCGTCCTCGAGAAACGAGGACATTAGAATAAAAGAATCTTTTATCCGAAATATAATATCTGCGTCGAGAACACGTGGACGACGATATTTATGTATATAGCATGTAGCATTCGATATGGATGGCACAATATGGCGGTATGACAGTGATCCCAGATTGAGAGTTCTGACGCATGCGCAGTAGCGTACGTCCTACCACACCAGCTTTACCTAGATTGCGTTTCGTTTCATGCATGCTATATTATTTATCCTTATTGACTCGCATTGATTGCGTATCTGCAAATTCCACTCCATGGGATATAGGAAATTAAATTCCTGTGGATCGGAAATACACATATATATAGGGACATTACCCTATCTTCATTTTGTGTATCCATTTTGATTTTGATTTGCACCCGAGAAAGGAGAGATTTAGAAATTTTAGATTCCACTCGAGTACTACCCAGATATCACTCCATTCTTATTATTTACTGAATGTTAAACAACGATGACATAATACCCGGAGAACACTCAGGTGGGAATCCGAACATGCCTCAGCATGTTAATTAATCATGCGCTTGTAAGAGACAGTTTTTTACATTAAACCAGTTTACGAGGTTAGTTTTTATAAGTATACATATATAGTACATATATAGTACACGCACATATACAGGCATCGGTGGAATCTGTAAAAGAAATAAATTTGCACAACAGAAAATAGCGGAATCGGCGAAATGAAACCACGACTAGTTATGAGCATTCTGCCATTTCCGCATTGCGCCAATTCCACTAGGATAGGACCGCACCTTGAGACTACCAATTACGGTCAAAGTAGTTAGTCTATGATTGACGCTAAAGTTTGTTTCTTCTAGCGTTGACAGATCACGCTTAATCGGCAAATTAAGCTTGATCGGCGTTGATGTAACTTTAAAAACACAAATTCACTAACTTTGCTAATGCAAAGAATTTGTGTTTAAAGCAATGAATTTTTGTTTTTAAAGCAATGAATTTATGTTTTTAAAGCAATGAATTTGTGTTTGTAAAGCAGTGATTAAAGCAGTGTGTTTTTACAGCAGTGGATTTGTATAAAGCAGAATATATACATAGCGCTATTATATATTGAGTCGGGATGACAGATATATTAACTTCTAAGTCTCCAACTTTAATGTTAATAACTCGATTCACAAAGCTAATCGCTACGTTTTTTACCAAATTCTTTTGTTTTGAATAAAAACGCATCGAATGAGTATAATTTTATTAAGATTTAATTCTAAATAATTATTTATGTGAATAATTAAATTAAACATGAATTGAATTTTAAATTCTAAAATAAATAACACATTGTGATACAATCTATTGTTCCTTTTTACAGATTACAAAGTTAAATTCGATATTTCTTGATACTAGAAAACGAGCATTTCAGCGTCGCATGAAAAGGGACCCTAATATGTAGAATAGATAAAGCTAAATCAGCTTTATGTGGGAGTTTTCTTGAAGAAATCGAAGAGTAAGTTCTTTCAAATCATTCTCTAGCATTAATTTATATTTGTCATAAATGTCAAAATTAATAATTATGTGAATGGTACATGTAGTGTAATTATTTCAGTTCTAATATCATTTATTCATATAAAAATGAAGCTAATGTTCAAAGCTTAAATGAAGTTTAGATGATTTATCTGATTGGAACTTTTGCTTAAGTGCATGAAGTACAAGATTTAGGAAAATCTTGTATCTCGGTTGATCGGTTAAGATTGGTGGTTATGGCACATAGAAGATCGAGATTATTAATCAAATTTTTGAGGATGCCAATCCAAAAGTAGAAAAAATACATTTAATTTAAAAAATACATTTAATTATTACACTTGCGTATTGCACAATAAAGTGACATTTTATAGAAATTTAATGTTCTGTTAACTGATAAAAATTTTCTTAAATAATATAATATAGGGTTATAACCACTCAAGATGTTATGTGAGTAAAACTATTTTTATCAGCAATCTAAATTTTGTACAGACGTTTTAATCCCTATCGAGTCATTTTCAATGTTAAATAATAAATTTAAAAATGTTATCGATAACTACAAAATGTTCACAAATTAAAATATAAAAAGTATATGTTGTACTCGCATGTTGAGGAATTACAGGAAACGGCTTAGATACAAGAGCTTCTAACTTGATGTTAGTCAAATTCATAAGTTACATAATAAGCACTAAATATCATTTTAATTATCGAATGTTCTTGCATTATATCTCAGAATTCTAGTTTTAAGAATCTTTGTGATATCGCTGAATTTTATAATTATATTTAGTATTCAATTTTTTCAATTAATTTGGACGATCTAACTTTAATCAGCAGTTGTAAAAAAAATATGAAACGTGTATATAACTTTTTTACATTGAATTCACTGTATCATTCTATTGTAATTTGAGAAGAAGTTCGATATAATAGACCTCATGCGATTATTATGTGAATTCGACTAACATCAAGTTCCGATGAAGCTCTTTGTATTTAGGCGGTTTCCTGCCAATTATTAATTCCTCTTGCCAACATGCGAATACAACATGCGCTTTTTATATTTTATATTTTAATTTGTGAACATCTTACATAGTTACCGGTAATATTTTCTAATTTATTATTTAACACTGAAAATGACCCGATAGGAGTCGAAATGTTTGTACAAAATTTAGATTGTTGATAAAAATAGTTTTACTCATAATAACTTGAGTGATTCATAGTTCTATTTATTTAATGATTTGAACCGTTGTTCTCTGAATTAAAAAAATTTTCTTGTTTAAATTGACGTGTTCCCCGTTCATCGATTATTCTGCTTATATTGTCCTACCTATTTTATACAGAGATAAAAGTGACATTTCCACTATTAAATACTACAATTACCATTTCTGTAATCGACATAATGACAGTAACAAAGTTAATCAGAAATCATTGCGATAGAAAAGCATGAATAGAATTATAGAACGAACTGAAAGAATAGAAAAGGTCAATGAAATAAACTTTATGGAAATAAAATCGCAAATACATGCGCCTGAGAAGAATATGAAAAAACTATTAGCTATTTCATCAATTGCTCAGTCTGGTATTTTATATATACGTTTCCATACATTTTCATTGCTACTATTTATTAAAATAATATATTTATATATATTAAAATAATATGTATATATATATATATATATATATATATATATANATATATATATATATATACTACGTAGTAGTAATAACTTAACTACGTCGTTAGTTTTAGTACGTAAAACTTTAAGTTTTTTTAGGTTAACGAACTAAAAACTAAATTTAATTAACTAAAAAC
>NW_012130142.1:522818-524429 GCF_000143395.1 Atta cephalotes
AAAAAAGTAAAGTTAGTGTGTCTAGGGTAGGCTTTGTTACGCTCACTAATAGCCACCTACTGAGACAAACAAGACGGAGTTAAGTACTTATACACTCGTGTATATATATATATATATATATATATATACACACAAAAATTTGTTCGCGTTGCATGTTTCAACACCTGATGAAAAATTTTGCATACATTAATATATATAATAGAAATAACAATAGTAATGTGATAACATAATAAATAATTAAAAGGATAATTTTCATATTGTTTTATTTTAGATTTATATATATTCATGCATCAAAAATTTTTTACCGGGCATGCTCCTACTTACTCTTACCCGCTCCTGCTATCATAGGAACAGGTGGGAGCATGCGACGCATATTTATTATATTATAATATTTATTATTTATGATTTTCAAAAAATATATCTAAAAAAATGAAAATCTTTCATAGATACGCGACGTTCCAGAAATCTGATACGCCGATCGAATTCTAGTCCAGAAATGAATGCTAATTAGAAAAATCCATTTCTAAATAAACAAAAATTGAATTAAATAAACAACAAATTGATAAAGATTTTACTTGCTAGAGATTAAATAGGATGCAAAATTGATAATAGAGAAATTGTTCTTAATAACTATATTTTTAATATTTATTTACGTAATTTATAAAGTTAGTTAAAATTATACTAGAAACTATACTAGAAGAAATTTTCGACATGAGAACAACGTTTTTCTTTAGAAAATACTGGAGATCATCTAATTATATTCGCATTGTTCTTATCCAAGAGCAACACAAATTACTTAAACTACGTGGATCGTTCCATAAGTCTGGTAAATCTTTATGAGTAAATCTTTTTGATGTGACATCTGGAAAGTATCAGTTTTTAAACTTTTCCAGGTCAAATCATTTCGATCAGAATTGCTACGTTGTTTACGTTTGATAATTTTCTAAAGCGAGCGAGAAATTAAATAGCTTCCGCATATAAAAATAAAAAACAAATTTCATGCAAAATTAAGTGGATGAGGAATCGATTCGAAATTTTTGTACGCGGCAACTGTGAAATTTTTCACTCGCTTAAAATAACTATTGTACTAAACACTTAAAATGACTACTAAAACTTAGCTAAAGAAATAGCCGTCAAATAATAGATCAATAAATTTTTTAAATATTAAATGAATTATATTAATTATTATTGTTAATTACTGTTAAATTAAAAGACTGTACTACTAACTGTATTATACTAAATGTTATAAACACTAAATATTATAAAAACTTATATATAATATTATTATTATTATTGTAACAATTAAATGTTTGTAGAATATTACAAGCATATTACTAATGCAGGCATATTAGTAATTTACATTTCTGTAATATCTCTGCAATGTTACATTGCAATCTGCAATATTGCAAAATTGCAGCAATATTGCTCCAATCTTCTGTGCAAAAATAAATATTAATCTAATTTTAAGTGGCTAAAATTCAAAAATAATAATGTATATAAGGACATACACCACTACACAAGATCTTGGAAGCGAAATAATTTATTCAAATCGAAAAAAATCATATATATATATATATATATATATATATATATATATGTGTGTGTATAACT
>NW_012130142.1:524936-537067 GCF_000143395.1 Atta cephalotes
ATATATATATATATATATATATATATATATATATATGTGTGTGTATAAACTCTTTGGTCTTGATTAGACCATCTTCAGTATAATCAAATCGAAAAATTACAATAAAATTGAATGATTTATTACATGAAAAATTGTCTAAATTACGAATTCTATCAATTATTATCACGATAAAACGCTCATTTAGATTAAGATAACGTAAAACGTTCGTAAAATTATAATTAGATTAAAGTAATCATTTATTATGATGTAAGTAATCTTCTGTGTCATTTATTGTTGAAAATTAGTTTAGTTTGTGGCACAATTTCTAAATTCTATTACGCCAACAATTTAAAAATCAGTGTACAAATTAAAGATAACTATTACAAACAAAATGAAATAATATAATATTAAGTTAACAACATATCTGCTTCGAGATCACAATATGAGAAAGATTTATGTAACAGAAGGATATTTGTAGTTTCAATAATTTACTTACTATCTGTGATTCCCATTATGAGTTACTTGCTTTTATATTTAAACGTCATTATAGAGAGGGTAATTATTGTGATGAACAGGAATCATGATATTGAGTGTAGGAAAATATATATCTGACAGACGATCTGTGTTACTTTGTTTATTTAGAGACATAATTTGTTTTTTATAAAGATTTATGGTAATTCTATTATCCTATAAACCTATATAGGATTTTTTTAAATTGGATTTATGTTCCTGTATCTCAGTTTTTAATTTCCGCTTTGTTTGTCTTACATATAATATGTGGAATTACAATCTGAACAATAAATAACATTATATTGCTCTGTCTTTTCAGTTTGTCTTTACCTAATTTTATGAATTTATTTAATTTATTCATCGGTTTATATGGTATACTAAAATTGTTTTTTCTGCAATCATTTTGAATATTTCTGAGATTTTGTTGACATTTGAAATTGGGAAGAACTTCTTTATATTATTATCAATTGATTGATCATTATTATATAAGTCAGCCCGTTTTGAAAGAGTTTTTATTCTGTTATTTATGGTGGAAGATATTATATCTAAAGGATAACTATTTTTTAATAAGTCTTTGATCACATTTGAAATGTTTTTTTGTGGTATTCCGGATGTGAAAGAAATATGATTCTATCCAATTGCACCTTTTTTATGGATGATGGGATGATTGAATTTATAGCTTAAAGATCTACCAGAAGTCGATTTTTTGAATATATCAAATTTAATGTGACCATTCTCCAACTTTACGTCAAGAAAGTAAATAGAGTTATCATCTATATGTTCAATAGTAAAGTTTAATCTCTTATGATAGGAGTTAAACATTTTAAATATCGAGTACATTAGATTTTTAGGTAGTGCTATTAATATATTATCATCTACATAACGATAATTGATCGGAATGTTAACATTGATGTTCGATAGAATACTCATCTTCAAATCTTGAATTAATAGATTAGCTAAAATTGGAGATAATGGAGGATGGCCCAATGGGTAGGCCAAAGATCTGTTTAAAGAATTTGTTATTAAATTTAAAATAAATAGAATTAAGAATGAGAAGTAGCATTCATAAATTCTTTTTTCGAAATTGTGTTTTTTGAGATAAAGACCCATCTTTTTTCAATACTTTTTATAACTAATTTAATTGAAATATTTGTATACATAGATATAATGTCAAAAGATGCGAGTATATAATTAGAGTCTAATGTCATTCCGTTTATTTTATTCACTAAATCAAAATTGTTTTTTAAGTATCCTATTTTCTTTTTTAAATTCTTGTCAATAATTTCTTTTAAATATATAGCTAAAGGGTAAAGTTTATATTGTTTAAATGCGATTCATTAAACGTACAATATGCAATTTTTGAATTTTGAAAAAAACATTGATGATTTTATATAGAATGATTGCAAACAGTTTTTAGTTAAATGCGTCTAATTTTAAGATAAACTAACTTTCATGTAATCATATTTCATTCAAAATTTTACAGACATGACCATTAGTAATGGCTTTGATTTCAATAATGAAATCAAATACCATTCAAATAATCAAGTTATTGTAGGGATTACTGCGTAATAGAAATTCAATGTTTTGTCAAGAACAGAATAATAATTTTTCAATTTTATATGTTTATCCAACAATTAAATCAGCATTTCTCGAATTTAATATTTTGTTGTCATCTTCGGCACAAGTCGAAACAACATTTAGCATTGCAACAATGTTTACATCGAGAAATTTAATCTGACAGATGAAAAAATTGAAAAATGAGTATTCTTCAAAGCAAATTGTATCATCAAGAGCAAAAAATAAGATGTAAAATATAGTAAATATTTGATATCTTTTTGAATTTTTATGAATTTAATGATATTTCTTATATACCATCCATTAAATTTTTGCTTTAGATATAGCACTGATAGAAATAATTAATAAATCTTATGAAATGTTTTTTTATATAAACAGAATTCCTCATTCAGATATATTTATTTATATCATTATATATATATTTATATCATTATATTATATCATTCAAATATATTTATTTAGTATTCAATCTTTTTTCTCAGTATGTGATTGGAGAAATTAGAAATACATATGACTTCGTCATTACAGACAGAAAAATTTTGAATTTAAATCTCTTCGTAACACATAACTATATATTAAGATATTAAAATTAAAGAATGCATTTTATAGAGAACAAACAATTATGAATTTTTATTAGAAATTTAAAATAGTGTTAATTGTTTCTATTAAAAAAAAATGTTTTCGCATTAATTCTCAATTATTTCGGAAATCTGACGTAATATGATGAAATTTATTTTGTGGCATCATCTTCAGCATCTAGAAATTTAAGGAGCACCTTGTCTGATGCAAAGTAATTAAAAAAAAGTTTTTTTATAAATTAATGTTATTAATTTACAAAAATAAAAAAATAATCAATTAAATAATCAAGAATTATTTGATGAGTAACGGAATTATTGAAAAATTTTTAAATCTGATTACCGATTTTTAAATCTGATTACTCCAGTTAATAAAATTATTTACATTTTGATTACTGATTAATCAAGTAACCAAAAAATTTGATATTCTGATTACTGATTAATGAAGTAATTAAAAAATTATGTTTTTGATTATGTTATGTCCACTGGATTCCACGATTTTTTCGTTTCGCGAACATTCGATAAAATAATCGTTAAGATAAAGTGCGAACATAGTGTTAATTTTTTTGTTTCTTTTTTAGATTGTCGATCATAAAATTGAAGCAAATATTGTCTAGACGAGAGATCGCACGTTCAAGTAATAAAAAAAATCGAAAATTGAAGAAAAAAAGAAATATGAAAATTCGGGTAAATCATAATCAAATCGGAAGGGATAATAAGTCAAATCCTTTCTCTTCAAAATGGAGATTAAACTAAGCCCGCCAATGGGTGACTGTAAGTTCAAAATCTTTAGAGAAAATGTGATGACATCAATAAGTTTGCAAGAAATTAAAATAAAGTGCGAACAAAAACTTGAGCGTTAACAGTCACCGATCGGCGAGTATGAGTATATTCAAGAAACGTTTCATTAGATACTTTAAAATATAAACGCAATGCGAACGGAGCAATTTTAGAAGTAGATCTCCAGTAATAACTTGGAGAAACAAATTTTCTATTAAGAGCGGAAAAATTTCACCAATCCAAATTCTCGATTTTCCAACTTAACACATTCCATCAAAGAACTACCTTGCAAAGACCTCTTATGTATGGTAAACCGTGGCACTGCGAAACTTTCTTTCTTATTTTTGTGTCTTATTTTGCTCACTCAGTTATACTTGTCAGTCAGTCGGTCATTATTTTTTCAGCCAGTATTCAGTGAATCAGTCAGTTACGCACGGTCTCGTCTTGTATATACAGTTCTTAAATCGAAAAGTGCACAAAATCAAAGACTTCATTGAGTCCCACTGAGATCAGGTTGACTTTCATTTCAAGAAGAGAAGGCCACCAAATAATCAAGAGACAAAACAGTGGACCTCCCTGAAACAGTGGACCTCCCTTCATCTTTATATTTTTCACGAAGCTTAATTTAATTTATCTGATAAACATAGTGCCACGCTTAAGAACCAATCATCCGTTTAGAGATTGGCTTCGGAATCGAACTTATTTGGAAACGCATAGACTCTTGGAGACATACGCGGAATACTTAGAGAAAGCGAACAATTCTCAGAATCCAGCAGATTCTGCTAAGGTCGTTCGTCCATCTTTACCACCATCCAGTGCAGTCTCTAGTTCAGCCGTTACCTATAATAGCGGCTCCCCGATCACTTTTCCGCTTATCCTCTCGACTTCCATGTGTACTGTTCCCTGTCTCATTACCTGTGCGGGAATTCTCAGCGTTGTCAGACACCTTGAATCTTACCAGACACCTTTCTATCACCTGATTTATCCGTATTTTGATTCCAATCTCCTCTAGAGAAATTTCATCTCCGGCAAGCTTTACGAATAGCATGGAATTTCTAAAAGAAATTCCTCCTCCATCATCAAGATCCTATTTCCTCATACAAGAAAATGACTCATATGAGTCACTCATAAAACAATTCTCGTGCTCTACTGCATTTCTTCTTGAGGGCATCTTTACAATCGGACTCAATTATTTCGATCCCCATGAAATTAGACGTGCTATTACCGGCCAATCTCTTTACTCGCTCATTCCTGTATTCCTTCCGAATTTCGCCTATCCCTTCTTAGTTGGTGGAATTCTTTTACAATCTTTTTCCTGCTTCTTCCATTACTATACGCCAGATAGATTAAAAACAGTCGTTTTGCAATTTTATTCTCTGGCGATACTAATATGTAAACTAGTTTTTAATGATTTTATTAAGTTGTTTCTTTTCTTTTATTGTAGTCTCATCTCGTAAGCTCAAAGCACACGTACGATGATAGAATCAGCGAATCGAGAGACACGTCCGAGCGCATGGCTCACATTCAAATCTGTCGATCTTAAATAACAGAGCGGTTCGTTGCCGGGCGACCTTCGATATTCTGCGCACGGCAAGACATCGGCATGGCAAAGGCGTAATACTGCCTCCCTTCTCTTAAATTGTCGTCCCGATAATTATAGTTCTTCCAAGAACGTTGGCCCCTCGAAAGAATTCGGAGCTTCCTCCTGACCAATTTCCTGCTTCCTACTGTGCTGTTGCAACAGTTTTCTTGAGTTTTGATCTTCTTGATCTGCTCCGACTTTTTCCTCGAAGTTTATTCTTAAGGCCTTCTTCCTTCCGGGCAAGACCCCTCTTTAGTTTCTTCCGGAGGATAGCTATTCCCTCGGACGAAACCCGCTCGAGCATCCCCCCCGTCTTCATGAAAGGAATGCCAGGTTCCTCTTGCCTCTTCTCTTGAGGCCTTGTGCTCTTGGTTCTTCTCTTTTTGGAAAGGGGAGAGGGAGAAACAAAAAATGATGTACCGCAGTATCTCTACCGCCCCCAATCTCCGCCTCGGTATCTGCCTTTTATCCCGCGGAAAAATCACGGTTCAAAAATCGCAGGCGAGGCGGTCTTCTTAAAAAAAGTCGCTTCCTCGCCGATGTTGCTTCATCCATTGGATTCCTCTAGATACCGCTTCCTCAGCTAGACTCTTCGCCGCTGTTGATATTGCAGCACGCCAGAAGTAATACATCACTATTCTTCCTCACATCGAGTGATGAGCCCACAAAGGTTGCAGTACCGTCAAAGTAAGTCCAAACAAATATTCGGCATTTCTGGAAAAGGAGTTATCATCGCGCGGCTTGCGCTGCAAAATAAATCCACATTAATAAGCTAAATCACATTATAACGAGACTCTGCTTTATTGAATAGATATTTGTTTATTTAATCTATTTCACGGACCTCTCAAGATACGGTGCCAATCTGTCTATATGTACAATTTTATTTTTATCTGTTCGACTTCACTTGCGAATGCAGTAAACAACATCACTAAGCTTCCTTTCCACATAGGAAGGTCCATAAGGATCTTCTCAACTATTCTGTAATTTAAAAGCTTTTCCTCTCATCCTTCGAGGATTATATAACCAAACTTTTTGACTCATTTTAAAATGAATCTGCTTGGCCTTCTTGACCAGGGCTTAGTTCGATTTAATATTGACTCGTTTTCTAACTTAATCGTGCATTTCTCCTATCTTTTTCTCTATTTTACTTAAATAAGTTCGTTGAATTTCCTACTTCATACTTAGGGAGGTTTCCTCGAAGTAAGTCTACAGGAAGCCTAAGATCTTGAACGAAATACAACATCGCCGGAGTTACATCAGTGACCTCATATTTAGAAAACCTATGCCAACAGATACATCGGAATTCAATGATCCCAATATTTTTGATTTTTATCAATGAACTTCACCAAATAGTTTAGAATTGTCTGATGTTAGCGTTCCACTTAACTTAATCTGACTGATGCAGAACGGATGTTCTCGTCTTCTTAATTTCGAGCAATTGCGATAATTCCCGAAAAATCTTAGATTCGAAATTAATTCGTGTGGATTAAATAGAAAATAAAAATTCCAACGGAGCCCCTTATTTCGAGATAACCTAAGAAGCTTTCTGCATGGTTTTTGCTCTGATATTCTTTAAGGGAAAGGCTTCCATCTACTTAATAAAGCAATCGATAATATACTTATTCTAATAAATACTTATTCTCTGAAAGAGTTATCGAAAGTGGACTAAGTATGTCCATTAGATCTCTTTCAAATGGAGTTCCAACATTGTAAATTTGAAGCGGAGATTTCTTTTTTCTTTTCTCGGGCCCCTTCGAGCAACGCTAATTTTGTACCAATCCTTCACGTCTTGTTTACAAGAAGCTCAATAAAATCTCTTATGAATCTTTTCCAGAGTTTTATTAACTCCGAAGTGTCCTCCCGATGAAGAATCATGAATTTCCTTTATTTCCTGAACTCGCTTCTTAGGAACGACTAATTGAGCCACGGTGTTTCTTAAATTTGGAGCCTTTCACATTTTGTAGAGTACATCTTTGAGCTCTAAGAAATCCCAATAGGACCCTCTTCTAAGAAATCCCAATAGAAGTATACTTTCGCGGCTGTTTTCTTGGACGCAACCTTTTGCCAAGATGGTCAGTTTCCTTTCCTTGAAGAATAATCGAAATGCCAGAATCCTCTAATTATTCCTGACGTCAAGTTTCTAAATTTTCTTCCGACTATCCTTGCGACAGCACCTTCCGTTTTTGAAGTCTCCTTCACTTCTATCCTTGCACAATATTGGCACTTCGTATTTTCACAAGGGCATCTGGATAATCCGCCATTAGCGTTTTTATGTAAGACATCCTTATTATCTCGAAATCATATTGCTGAAACTTCTCCATCCAGCGTGCCAATTGGCCCTCCAAATCCTTGAGGGACATTAACTCCAAATACTTAAGCGACATATGATCCGTTCATATTAAAAATTTCAGATCGTACAAATAATGATAGAATGATTTGATCGATTCAAGTATTGACGAAAGTTCGCGTCGCGTAATATAATAATTTCTCTCGGCTTTATTTTTATTAAAACACGGCTAAAAGGGAATTTTTTCTTTTCCGTTTTGTCTTTGCAACAAGACTGCACCGATTCCGAAATTCAATGCATCTGTATCGAGAATGAACTCCCCCTCTTCTCTGGGAAAAGAAAGAATTGGTGAGGAGATAAGAGCTTGTTTCAATTATTAAAACTGCTCTCATATTGCTCATTCCAAATTTCATTTGATTCTCTCTAAGAGCGTAGAGAGATTTTGCTAATAAAGAAAATCCCTTCACAAATTTACGATAATACAAGCACAATCTCAAAAAGTTCCGCAGATTTTATTTCGCGAAATTGACCACTTTTTAATAGCAATAATTTTATTATTATCCGTGGAAATCTCTGCAGCTGAAATTGAGTGCCCCAAATATTTTACTTCTCGACCAAAGAAAGTACACTTTCTAGAATTAATTTTTAAATTTATTTCCTGCATACGGCTCAAAACTTTTCTTAAATTTTCGACCATTTCCTCAAAGTTTTTGCCAAAAATAATAACGTCATCTAAATACATCAAACAACTTTTTGAGAGAAACTTTTGTAAGATTTACTCCATTGCTCGCTCAAATGTGGCTGGAGCATTACACAAACCAAAGAGCATCACTCTAAATTGTCATAACCCGTTTCCGATAGAGAATGCCGTCTTTTCTTTATCTTCTGGCCAAATTTTAATTTGCTAGTATCCGCTTTTTAGATCTAAAGTAGAATACCAAGAATTATCTGAGAGTTGATCGAAGATGTCGTCTATTCTGGATAAGAGATAAGAATCTTTATTAATAACATCATTTAACTTATCAATGCGAAATCTCATTGTCCCATCCTTTTTCCTTACTAGTACGGTTGGGAACATCCAAAGACTTATTGATTTCATTGATTCCTCAATTACACCTTGCTTTCTCCTCAATAATTTTATTGACTTCCTTCCTCATATTAATAGGAATTCGATGAGGAACTCTGTTTGGTGGGGTGAGAATCTTTTATATTAATTACATGCTCCTCAACCTTATAATTCCCAGTAACAATTTCCTCAGCGAATATATTACGAAATTCAATAAAAAGTTTTGCAAAAAATTCCTTCTGTGATTGATTTAAATATTTAAAATCTTTTTCAAAGAGATTTCCCAAATTCGAATATTAAAAGACTTTTCTATTCAACAACATTGAACATTATCCTTTACTATTTCTTTTTGATTATGAAAGATAGACTCGAAGATATTTCCCAAATTAATTTTTTCAAGAAAATCAACACCAAGAATACAATCATCATTAATTTTTGCAACCAACATCGGAATTTCAACTGAGTAATTCCCAAGTCGAACTGTAATGTACATTTTATAATCAATTGCAATTTTCTCGCCCGTGGGATATTTGAAATTACAATTATTTATTTTAACTTTGGACTCATCCGATCCCACCAAATTATTATTTACAATAAAATAGAGATATCAAAGCCAGTGTCAATTCTAAAGATACAACGCTTATTTATCTCCCCTTCGAAACAGAAATTTAAGAATTATATTTAAGTCTGTTCATTTTGAAAGAACATTGATTAATGATAAGATTACATTGATTGATTATCAATATCACAAAAACTGTTCATTAACACAATAAATACTTTTCGGGATTCTCTCAGTTGAGCTTATCTCGCAGAGCTTAACTTCCTTGTTTACCGAATCGCCCGGACATTTCGATCGGAAATGCCTCTCTTTATCACATTCCCAGCACTCCTTTCTACTTCTTTTTCTCTCTTAAAATTCTTTCCTTTTTCAAATTTTGTAAATTTATTTTTATTAAATTTTCCTTTCTTTTCCTTATTAAATTGATTTTCTTCCCCCTTATCAGAGTTGCTAAAATTCTTTCCTTTCTTTTTTTTAAAATTAAAATTATTTTCTTTTTTATATTGAACTGTTTTTTTGTATTAATTTGATCGTTTTTGCCCTCTCGATCGCAATTCTCAGAGATGTTGCTCCCTCTAACTGAAGCGCTCTCTTTATGAATCCGTCGAAAAAAAGCAGAGACGAATTGCGCGCACGCGACTTTGTCACTTATTGAGTCAGAATATTCAAGATATGCTAATTCAGATAATCTTTCGGTATCTGAGCCGAAAGAAGCAATACTCTCTCTAAATTTTTGCTTATGATTTGTGAATTGAGAGTAATAATTCTGTAACGATTGCTGAAACTTTGCTGAAACGTAACTCTAATCTCGATTTTAATTCTGAAAAATCTAAATTCTCTAGATATGCTTTCCAACATCGCGTGCGCTTTTTCTCTCAAGCATGACGCTAAAACAGCAACCTTCATCTCCATCCCCCCAATGGTTCGCACGAGCGATCAAATTAAATTGGGTAAGGAATTTCCTTCAGAGAAGCACTTCCGTATCACAAACGTATCCGGCTTTAATCTAACGTTTGTTTCCCCTACGAAGCGAAATACACGATTCCACGCGCTCCTACGTATTCATGTCATTTCCGTCGCCCACAGAAAATCGCTAATATTACGAAGTGAGACACACGATTTAACGCGTTCTTGAGCATTCATTCAGCTTGATGAAAATCGTAATATCGCGATTGCGCGCGTTTGCGATAAGATTTCCGTCAGAAGGACTTATTTGATCGTTTCTGTTACGAAGTTCCTCCCGTAGCCGCTGGATCTCAGCGTCGCGTTATCGCAAAAACTCCATGTAGTCGGTCAGCATGCGTTGATGTTCTTCATGCATCTCAGTTACGTTGACGATTCTGCATATTCGGCCCGCGCGTGCCGTTGCTCCTCTCGCAGCTGTTATACCTCTCGCAAAACGGCCTGAAAATCGTCATAGGTGACATTTTCTGTGACATCCTCACGGTTGAAATAGCAGGAAATTGCTCTATAGCAATGATTCTCCTTTTCCGAGCAGCACAGCTGCTGATTCCCGCACAGCACGCATTGAAGCGCACGAGCTCCCAAACTGTTACATCCGGGCGTCCGGCTCACAGAAACATTCTCGCGAACGCGTTCACGCACTCCTACCTGCAGAAATGAACAACACGGATATAATGGAAAGAAGAAAAAAAGTTTATTTTTGGGAAAAGACACAGTTAGCGGTAAGCTCACACGTAAACTCAAAGCACACGAACGATAGAATCAGCGGATCGAGAGATCCGAGCGTATTGACGTTCGCATCTAAATCTGTCGATCTTGTTAAATAACAAACTGGCTCGTTGCTAGGCGATGTGATACTTCGCGAGCGGCGATTCAAGGCATCGGCATGAGAGCGTAACAATATATATAAGTAGGATAAAGTCTAAGACACAATGCGAGGGAATAGCGATAGAAATAACAGGATTTTAACCTATCAGAAACTGTGTATTCTGATATATCCGATTTCTGGTTTTTTGAAATCGTGTTATTCTTATCACTATTCTTATTCACTATCTCTATTTCCTCGCATTGTGTCTTGGGTTTAATAGTGAGGATTCTAACCCACGGATACAGTAACTAGTGTCGCGCGAGAGGGAAGGGCGAAGTTACAGATGCTGGGATTCGAAAGAGGGGGAAGCGCGTCATCGGAGTTCGTGTTGAAGGGGAAGGGAGTTTCGTTCTTTCTCTCTTTCTCCTATCCATTAATTGTAGGGTGCAGTTCTCTCTTTCACCCATTGCAGTTCTATACTTATTACTTGCGGTCTCTCTTCCTCCCATTGCGCTTTCTTTCTTCTTTTGGGCACGATTTTATTAAATAGATATTTGTTTTTTTTATGATTTTTTAATGATATCTTAAAAACTAATTATAATAATATTTTTATGAATTTTTAATAATATAACCTAATTATATTAATTTTGATTTTTTAGTAATATAAAAATGATTAAGCGCTTTCTTATCGACTAATTCAATACTTATTGAATCGCACTACTGAACAAGCTATTATTAATTAATTATTAATTAAAACTAAAACTATTAAGTATTAGTTTTTAGCTAAAGGAAGTATTAGTATTAACTAAACTACAGGGAAAGGGGGAAAGAAATCAATATATAGTTAAAAAATTTCAGGCTTTTATTTTAAATTTGATACATTTCTTTTTGGCGTTGCGACCACCAATTGTATATTTTAAATATATTTTGTAATGATAAATTTTTTAATAGTTATGCATTTCACTGAATCCTCGGCGTATTCAGGGAATCAATTGATTCATATCGTAAGAATACATTCGATATTGAATCTTTTTTATCTAAAGAATCGGCGTCAACGACAAATAAAGTCTATCTGTTCCCACCAATGTTTTTTTTCAAAGATGAGTTTCAGGCAATGCATTCAATCTAGAATTTTATTTATCTTAAAAATATGGAAGTTAATTTTTAATGTAACTGTCATTAAGCCTAATGCATGACACATGTACTAAGAAAGTATTTTAATGATACCGAATTTTTTTTTCTAAGAGATCGACGCCAACAACAATAAAATATGTCTATTTATGAAAATAATGTATCATCAATCCCATTTCCATCTAGTTTTTTGTCAAAAATGTGGAATTTACATGTCTTAGTTATCGATGTAGAAGTCATTAGACCATACTATGAATCATCTAGAAGGATACAAAAGTAAAAAATTCAATAATGGAAAAAGAATGTTCACAAAAAT
>NW_012130142.1:538428-551997 GCF_000143395.1 Atta cephalotes
TGGGGTAGGACTTCCCATTTCAACGTTTCCAAGTATGTCTTGACCACTTTCGCAACATGGGGTGGGGGGGGAGCATTGTCATGCTGCAAAATCACTTTATCGTGTCTCTCGTTGTATTGCGGCCGTTTGTCTTTCAATGCTCAGCTCAAACGCATCAATTGCGTTCGATACCGATCGTCTGTGATTGTTTCAGTCGATTTTAACAGTTCATAATACACTACGCCGAGCTGGTCTCAAATACAGAGCATGGAGCAATGGTTAAAATCACCGTTCTTGAAGCGTTGAAACCACTCACGACATGTTCTTTCACTAATAGCGGCCTCACCATAAGTATTTGAGAGCATTCGATGAGCCTCAGCCGCAGATTTCTTCATATTGAAGCAAAAAATTAAAATCTCCCGTAAATGACGAGAATTTGGCTCGTAAACTGACATTTTCAATCGAGAATAACTTTATGATACAGACACAAATTGACTAATGTTTCTATGGGGTTATATTGACAGATGCCCAAGTTTATTGTATGACTATGATCTATTTATTTCGACCACCATTTATCGCTAAAGCCATCTATAGGAAAACGGCGGAAGCAAAGTTGTACACCTAATATATATACATACATATTGACGATATTAAGGAATGCCGAGATCCGTTGTATCAAATATTATCACGCAATCTATGCCCTATTTGCACAATGTGAAAGACATTTAATGCAACTGTGCAAAAATTATACTTTTTAGTGACTGTGTGAAAATTATATTTTAGTGATTGTGAAAAACAGTACATTTTAATATGGATCAAACAGAGATGATTTCATAGCGTAAGCCGCTTAATTGAATACGCGAGAAGAGTTTCTTACGTGGGAACAGCGTTGCAATAAGTTCATTGAATCGCTGGAGGAACACAGAGTCGCGCTAAACGTTCGCGATTATCAATTGATGTCAAACAATCGTTGATCACTTGTATCGCGAGACTCGAAAATTTGAAAGATACTGTGCGCGAACGTTTTGTGCAAATAGGTACCGGGTATAGCGCAGAACTTCGATGGCGCGAGATTGATACAAAGTTTTGAAAACCGTATATTGACCTGTGCCATGATAAATTCTGGACACATCAATTCCTCAAAGATGCGAGAGAGATAGTGCTGGAACGTGTGCAAAGTATTATTCAGAAACATAATAATATTAAGATAAACACAGTATTTAATGGTGAATTTATATGTGATAAACGTGCGAAATAAAAATATGAGTAACTAAAATACGAGAAACTATGAACACTTCCGTTCGTCCGATTTGCAAGAATGGTATGCATCGCGCGTGGTTGAGCCTATCCTGACATCGTTGGAGGAATTCCAAGAACGCGATAGCCGGTGGACGCTGTATCCTGAATGTAAACGTAAATAAATACAATCCGTTGCACGCGGGATGTCGCATCGAACCCCCGCGAGAAATTAAAATGAAGAGAGCAGTCAACGTGCGATCCATGGACAATGCATATTTTGTTTGATCAATGGTTGCCGCTCTACATCCAACTAAAAAGCATGCAAAGCGAGGGTCATCATATCCGCATTATTCTATAGTGCTAAATCTCATAGGTATCCAGTTTCCAATGACATTGAGTCAAATTAAAAGATTTGAAAGTTTCAGTGACATCTCCATCAATATTTACCTCATCGAGGAGCAAAAAGAAATTCTTCCATTACGGCTCTCCGATCGAAAGAGGGGCAAACACGTCAATCTCTTGTACGTATCGGATCCATGCAATGATAATATAGAACATTTTGCATTTCATCATTTTGGATCAAGGACTTATCTTGCCTTGCGAGATCATAAATTACAGCAAGAAAGAATAGAATATATTTTTCTGATAGGTATACATTTAAAAAAGAAAAAATTATATAAATATTTTCAGCAACATTTTTTTTAATAAATAATATTAAAAATTTTTTATTTTCTTAGATGGCTGCATTGTTTTCATATAAGTACGAAATCGGAGATCTACGCAATAGACTGTGGAAAATTTAACAACTGCGCAATCTAGCTGTCCAGTGAGGACAACAAGTGATTGAGCTTCAGCAACCACCGTAGGAAAGAACGGCATCCCATTCATGATTTGCGTCGATCTAGAATGCATCCTAAAGAAGATGAAGATGAACATGAAAATATCCAGCTATATGTATCAGCAACATCGGGTATTTAATTTAGTAGCATACTATGTTCATTGCTCGTACGACAACTCATTGTGTATGTATCGTTTTCGCGGTAACGATTGCGTCGCATGGTTCGCCGAAAAACTTAAAAATTTAGCGCATACTGTAAAGCGTATACTATCCTGTCTGCTAATGTTCCCACGGCAAATTTTACACGAGATGATTGGCAAAAATTTAACAGTGCCATATATTGTCACGTATGCGAAAAACCGTTCGCGCCGGATGATACGCAGGTACGCGATTGCCACTTGACAGGACGATATAGAAGTCTCGCGCATTCAAATTGCAACTTAAATTATAAAGATTCATATTGCATTCCCATAGTTTTTTTTATAATTTATTGGGTTACGACGCACTTTATTATATCGCGTATAAAGGATGTACAGAACTACTTCCCATATCTAAAGAAAAATATATTTCATTTACAAAATATGTCGATACATCAAAAACGATAAAAAAAACTTGTAAAATTATGATTTATCGATTCATTTAAATTTCTCAGTTTAGAAAAATTAATGTCGTATATCGATAAAGATAAATTGAAAATTATGCGATTAGAATTTTTTAATCTCAATCTCGCGGAAGATTTCGATCTTCTCACGTAAAGGTATATTTTCGTACGAGTACGTTGCCTGCATCAAAAAATTGGAGGATACATGTTTACCTCCGTGCGAATCGTTTTATAATTCGGATGACACTGTATTCGAGAGTGATTACGCGCTTGCCAACGTATAGCGATTTTCCATTCGAACCTTCGGTGAATACAATGATCTATATTAAAAACGCATTATGTATTATTTTTTGACGATATATTTGAGAATTTTCGGGATAGTTGCATCACCAGTTATGGACTCGATCTCGAATTATTATACATTATTGGGTTTTAGGCGGGATGTTGAAACATACTCGCGTCAATTTCGAATTTCTTACCGACATGATTCTATTCATCGAACGTGGTGTACATGATGGTTTGAGTCAATATATTCAAATCGGTATGTGCAGGCTAACAACAAGTACATGCAGTACTTGTTATACTTTTGATTCATCGAAATCATCGTTGTACTCGATGTACTATGACGTCAACAACCTGTACGGTTGGGCGAGGTATCAATCATGGCTATACCAGCTGATTTTTGCTGAGTTGATGACGTAGACAATTTTGATATTATGAATGTCGTTAGATTCACCGACGGGTTATGCTCTCGAGGTTGACTTCGAGTATCCGCAATCCATGGCGCATTCCGATCTACCGTTTTGTCCAACGAGAAAATGTTCGGCAAGCAAGAGGAAAAGCTCCTCGTGATATTGTATGATAAAAGTGTTACGTCATACATTATCGCAATCTGCAACAATGTATTTGTCACAGTCTCCGCATTACAAAGATCCATCGTATACTGCAATTCGTGCAATCTTCGCGAGTACATCGAACTCAATACAAATTTTAGAACTTTAGCAAATAATGAGTTCAAGAAAAACTTATTCAAATTAATGAACAACGCGGTTTTCGACAAGATTATGGAGAATGTGTCATGTTAATATGCGACTCGTAATGCGTTAGGATTATACGGGAGAGATACGGTGTAGAAGCAATGATCGCAAAATCAAACTTTCAGTAGAAGCGTTTTTTCTGAGAACCTGGTCGCGATAGAAATGCGGAAACTCGAGGTTCGACAAACCGATATGTGGGTATGTGCATCCTCGATATATCTAAAACATGTTTATACGAATTTCACTACGAGTAAATGTTATCGTTCTTTCATGAAAAATAAAATTACATATACCGATACAGCCTTATTTATCGAGTGCGATGATGTCTACGCTTATAAAACACGATATCAATAGATTCGATTATGCGATCGACAATGATTTACGATATTCCGCTAGTAAATAAAAAAGTTCCCGGTTTAATGAAAGATGAAAACAATGGTGCAATTATGACTGAATTCGTCGGGCTTAGAGCGAAAATGTACGCGTGATAGCAAAAAAGATACTAAGAAGGCAAAGGGCATCAAGAACAACGTTGTAGCGAGATAATTTCGTTCAATGATTATACGCAGTGTCTCAATAACACAATTGAAATGACGTGCAGGCAGTCATCGATAAGATCGAAATTGCACGAAGTATATACCATATCCGAAAAAACAAAAATCGCTTTGAATCCATACGATGATAAGCGGTATATTGTTCCAGATTCTACCAACACGCTGCCATGGGCATTACATTATAAAATATTATTATAAAAAAATTTATTTCTTTTTTTTCGTATTTATGTATTTTTTATTAATAAAAATACACTTGTATATGATGTATAATATATTTAATGTGTATATTATGTACATTATAATGTGTATATTATGTATAGTATGTATGGTACGCATGTAGATATATATGTGTATGTACGTTTGTATATATGTATGTACATATGTATGCATGTATATACGATGTATGTATGTACATATGTATGTACGTATGTATATATATTTGTACGTGCATACATATGCATCTGTAATATGTGTAATGTGTATAATGTAATATGTATAATGTGTATAACATATATAATGCGTTTATATTTAATATATATTTACATAGAGAAAAAAATAATTATACATTTATAATAATTTATAATAAATTTTATTTTTATAATACACTATCTTTGTGTCCAAGAGATGTACGAATTATCAAATCCGAGCCATTTCAAACCTCCTTGTCTCCTTTTTTATCTTTTCATCGTAACACCTTTTCATCTAGATATACGTCGTAGCGATGCAACTCATGCTCATATCCTCCAGCGACCGGTTTTCCGCGGTAATCTTCCAATAGATATTGTATGTCACAGGATTAGTTTTCTGTGCTTTGATTCTAAATACCTCCGTGATCCAATTTGGCGTGTAACTTTTCTCAAAGATCGTCTTGAATGTGCTTACACCGTACCGAGTCACCTACTTTGAATCGCGGGAGTGCGATGGTTTTTATGCTACTGTACACACTGTACATGTTTAAGAGTTTATCAGCAATCGTGGAAGTCACATCGATGGGCTGACAGATGCTGTATAATGCGTAAAATATCACAAAGTTCTTAAACGTAAACGTTGTTCATCGACATTTGACGTCAACTAAAATGATTGTGTATTTCGTTTCAATTTATAATAAAGCCAGCTTCACGAAGCTCCTCGATAATAGACAATATTTGGTTATTGTGGGCGTTGTGATCTATCTGATGCGAAGCCTCAAGCAATCGGAGACAATCCACTAACTCGTTAGGATCTTTTCAATGAACACAATCGATTTTATTGTCGTTTAAAGTCATTTAGGGTGCATGGTATTACATTTTTTTTTTATTCGGTATTACTCTTTTATCTAACTTGTTAAATTTCCTGGCGCGTGGCCCATGCCGTTTCAACTTGTATTTTATCTGATATCAAAGATGCTATTATATTCTTGTAATCTTTGCTGCCCACTATTGGATTATCCGCTTTATAACTGCGTCTGTGAATATTCCCATTGCCAACAGTATATTTTTATATACTAATTTATCATTTTTTGTGAAAATAGTATCGTCGAGAATTCTTTTGAAAATTAATACGTACAAACTAGTGTATCTTTGTACTTCACTCCATTTGCGATCACAAAGTCATTAGTATCTACATCGAAATATTTGACCGAGCATCGTACCATTCTCGCTGAGATCGCCTTTTCTCTGTCATCATTGAGAAGCATGTTTACATATTTTTGTCCAAGTGCCCCCAATTGATTATGCAACTCCTCACGAAATTGCTGCGTTTGCAATGATTGTTTAACTAACTGTTTTAAACGGTTTATTGGACGTTTCATAAATATCTTTGACTGAGGAAATGTGCGAACGATAATTCGTACGATAATTCGTGTAGTTCAGACGACGCATAATTCGACATAATGTTCGATTCTTTTGTACATTACTTTTTAGACGACGATGTTAATTGAAGCCGTGAATTATCCATCCAGAGGTCATCACCATCATTATTATCTTTATCATCATGAACATTTTCATTATTTTCTTTTCTTAATATTTTTATCCTTTACAACATTGACATCTTTCTTAATTGGTTGATATTCATCATTAGCGATATTCTCAATAATCTGTTTTAGAGATTTGGCAATAGGCCACTTAAAGTGTTCCTCCAATGCCATCTTCCTCTATTTTGCCGTTTTTTTAAACGCGATATTTTTTACGAATTAATTCATTCGTTTTCGCAATTTGTTTCGCTATCTTCTCGCGATCCTTTGTTATTATCCATGTTGCATTCGAAAAGAATGTTGTGTAGTTGATGTATTGACAATCATGTTAAGATATCGCATACTCATTAAATTCTTTTCTATATCGTCCATTCGTAAACGCACTGTCTTTATTTATGACTACGAATCCATACTTTTGTTGCCAATAGCAACGACACAGTTCGCGGAAATTTTCGTAAGACATGTCAGTGTTTATATGATCATTGTATACATGTTTCAGATTGATATCGTCCTGTTTGAACACATTTCAATTCAAAAGTTCAACACATTTGCATTATCGCGTATAAGATACTTCGGTATCTTTGTGTCTGACATAAATAAAAGCAGTCGACGTCCGCGTGTCGACCCATCGCAAAATACTCTCTGATCGCGTCTTACTTGTCGCATGCCATCAAAGACAAAAATGGAATTTAAAAGCGTCTCATTCTATCTATATTTCTATATGTGATAATATAGTACATCATTATTATTGGAGAATATAAAAGAATCAATTCTTCAATCGGTGCTATAATAATAAATTCTCTAAGTATTGGTATTTTGGCAACTATTCCAACGACTTCGAATATACACACACGTTCTCGAAACATATGTCGACTTTCCAGCAAACTTATCAACACGCCGCAGTTCGATGGATCGCAGATGATTCCGCGTATAGAAATCGGCAGCATGTCTCCATGCTTGCGTATTTCTTTTTCTGTACTTTATTGTCGACATTAGTCATTTTGATTGTCTGCGATTGTCGCACGAACTTCATATCTTCTCCCTTCACTGATAATATTGAAAAAAAAAACGACAATGAGAGGAGATTATATATTTATAGCACGCAAAGCGAAATCGCTCAGTATTCAAATTGCTTCTTATCGTGTTAGACAAGTGTGATGTAATTTAATCGCCAAAGAATTGGAATATATATCGAAAATTATTTTGCTATGAGAATTTAAGAATTATATAGATTAACTGTGGGACCGATTACCCGAGCATATAAAGGCTGATTCAGAGGTTCACCAGTGCTTGAAATATTTTAATTTGCCCTGCCATCGATCACATATTGATGGTCCAGCGCTATTTATAAGAAATTGTAGCAAATATCAACAACAACAATAATAACAAAAGATAATTGTTTTTTTAAATCATGCGATAAATATGCATTTTTCATCGAGTATCTCCGGATTTCAATTAGATATTTAGAAAAGATGGCTAGAGGTGATCGAGGCATTAATCCATTGAACGTGGCGCGAACACGACATAGCTTATTCGCGAAGCAAAAATCTTAGAAAGCGACACGTAGCTGACAAAATACTCGCAAAAACGGATTAGAAAGATTCGACTTTTGAAAAGAGAGCTGCTGCCACAGTTGTTTGAGCGGCTATGAAAGCCAAAATGATAATTGGTGTAGGAAAATGAAGAATAAAAAGCGGACGAAAAAATAAATATTATCGGTGGTAAAACGCGATGTATTTTATCTATTCTACCGCTATCGGAAGTCTTCGGCTCGTTGATCAGCGGCGCGGCAAGAGAGTTGTAAAAGCTATAAACGATAATAAAGTCGCGCAATGTCAGTTGGAAGTACTGAAACGTCATAACCACATCATGGAGTTTACTTCGCTCCATATAAGTATGGACGAGAAGTCACAACGGAAAAAATAAAAAAGATTAAAAAAAATAGTTGCCAAAAATGCTGAAGGATGTAATTACCAACGTACAATTGCAACGACTGGCAAAATGCGTATTCCATATTTTAGAGGTATTTTTATGCGTGCTTTACCAACAGAGGGAGTATTGAAACGAGAACAATAAATAAATATGGATAATACTGATCATATAAATTTGAATAATACTGATGGACCTGATACTTACTGAGTGGCATACGCGAAGCTGGGAGACACTGTTTACTTTGATAGTTTCGGCAATCTTCGACTACCGAAGAAATTGGTACGATATTTGGACGTAATATAATCGCACGCCTTATCAACGTTACAATCAAAGTAACTGTGAACAACTATGTCTACAGTTTATCTGGTTGACGATTAATTTAAGAATTGACATAGCACTGTTTCAACTCAGTATTCAATCAAACATGTCACTGACATTTACGCTCATCAGTAAGAGTAGCGTTCTCGCGGCCTGTTACTTTCCGTAGATTTGAGCGATGGCGACTACGAGTTCGATCTGACGGACTTTGAAACCTATCATTTGATATCTAATGTAAATTAATTGAATAATAAATTTTACTTCGTTAAAAATGACAAAGAAATTGTCATTCCCGAAGGATCGTACGAAATATGGTACGTGACATAAACAAGTATATAAGACGTGCAATTCTACAATTTTATCCTAATTATGTTGCGAGAGGGAAAACGCTTCGCAAAGAGAATGAACAGTACCCATTGACTATTCATATCAATGACAATACAATGAAGAGTGAGATCAAAAGCATTTATTGAGTAAATTTCACCAAACCTCACAATATTGGATCGCTATTGGGATTTTCATCGAATCGTGTGTTGGAACCACGACAGTGGCACAAATCAGACGTATCGATGAATATAATCAACGTAAATATTATTCGCATTGAAATGTTTCGCTACGTGACCACGGGCGCATACAGCAACAAAAAGTTCGAACACACAATACATGAATTTTCACTGAGCGTATCAGACCAGAATATAAGATATCGGAAAGACCGACACAGATCATTTACCTTCCGATCATCGTACAGAGCATTACGGATCTGACGATTCGCATTGTGGATGATTGCTTGATTTTCGCGGAGAAGAAATCACCATTAGATGCATGTACGGAAGCGACAGCGATAATGTGAGATGCTTGTTCTGAACGAGCAGGTGAAACAGACAGGGGACATAATTTTTGCCAGAAAGACGACAGCAGTAAAAAATATTCGAACGTCCAGTAGAAAGAAACTCACTGCGTCGAACGTTACAATCATTGGACTTTGTTGTACGAAATATCTGAGATGGCTGATATCTTGAATATTGGAGAAAATCAATTTTTAACGATTGCATCATCAAGTTCGAGTTTCACACGTACAATCCGTACATCAACACGATGTTTGGACATAGCGACGAGATAAGGATACTCATACAACAACAGAACTTATACACATTACCGTGTGAAAGCTGAAATTCTCTATGTCGAAGATAGATTGACTTCAAAGGAAAAAAATGTACAAAAGCAACCAAATCTTCTCTGGATGTAATTGTATGGTCTTCATGTTCGAAATTCGATATGAATTTAACGGTATGGAGATTGAAATCGCAGCAGAAACATTGAAATAATTAGTCTTATGAAGAGTTATGTAACGTTTTCTAATGAAATCGCATATAGTTCACATAATGGATTTATCGACTCTAGTGATACCGCGAAAAGACTAATGACGATGGATACTTTTGTGTACCGCTCAGCATATTGTTGGGCTTTTGCGAGGATTGCAAACATGTGGTAATTAACACTCATCATTTAACTCATCAATTAACTTTGATACGAACGCGCAACGGTAACAATTATAGTGGGATATCCAGCGACAGATCCGACTTGAATTATTCAAAGTACAATGGCGAGTGGCTCACGTTGCATTGAACAAAGTTAATAAACTATTCATGTTGCGCGCTTTAAAGAGCGGACGATATCTGAGTACGAGTTTCCGTTCGTAGGATTTGTATGTGTACCCCCTATTGCCAAATACAATGAAGCATTCCTGGATCATCAAGACTGCGACTCAGCTGGAAAAACCACGATACGTTATCTTTGGTCTACAGACTGATAAAAAAAATATCATGACAGCACGTAAAACTTACTTCAGCACCTGTAAATTAACCAATGTGACAAACATTATCTAAACTCTGATTTTTATCCGTACGATGATCTAGACTTTGACAAACGCAGAGTCGCTATTTTATATATGTACTTACGTTTCCATACATCTTATTATCAAATCCCTCGTGAAAGAAATGAATCATCATTCCAATTACACTCCTTTTTGAAAGGTTTTATTCTAATAACCATTAACTGCTCGCGACAAAACATGTCTGTCAAGAGTGGCACCATGGATGTATGATTAGAATTTGAATTCAAAGAGAATGTATCCGCGACTACAGCCGCCTATTGCCTTATCATACACGACCGCGTGATCGAATATAGCCCAATGTTAAATGTAGTACGCAAAATTAGGTAAATTGTCGTCAAAAAATTACTATCCCCCTCTTTTTAATATATGAGATAAAATCTAAGATCCTTTATGATCAAACAAATTCTCAAAAGTCGTTCACCATGACTATATCAATGTTTGTAGATCTGCAAGAATTTATCGTTAGAAAGAAATTTGTCGTGAAGGAAATTAAGAAAAGGAACTATCTCTCTCATATTTTTACTTATGCCATGGAAATTTTTGATAAAATCAGAGAAGTATTGTGCTTCCTGGCAGAGTGTTTATCATCATGGATTGCAATGAGAAGACGGGATGCTCCCGTACAGCATGGCGAAACGCCTGATTACAATGGCTGTAATTGATGCGGAAGAGAATGACAATAAGGCTTTTGTATATGTTAAAGGATGTGAAAAACGTGAATGACTCGTTGATATATTCGATAACGACGACTCGACAATTGAGATTCTGGATGCTGATTACGAAGATATAGATTCTTTACATAATCTAGATGTTACTAATACTGTACGATGAAAAATATGTTAAGAATCATGCGTTACAGAATATATTTAAAATATGTAACTGGTGGTCGCAAAGTCAGAAAAAAATATATCAAGTTTAAAAAATAAAATATGAGATTTTTTAAAATGCATTTTAATTTCTTTCCTTTATTCCCTATAATTAAGAATCTATTAATAATAAAAATCTATCTATAATAATGGTAATTGTTCAGTATTTTATAGTTTAATAAATGTTCGATAGTTACTCAATAACAGTTTTAATAATGATTCGAGAATTAAGAACACTTGGTTATTTGTAAACATACAAATTATTAAACATATTATCAGTTGCTAAATTAAAATTATTGCCGAGTCATATTATTAAGAAAATCGTAAAAAAAAAATATCTTTAATAAAATCGTGTGCAAAAGAAGAAAAACGAAAGAGCACAATGGGAGGAAGAGAGAACATAAATAATATGTATAGGACTGCAATGGGTGGAAGAGAGAGAATTGCATCCTACAATGGATAGGAGACAGAGGCAATAGTTTAAAGAGAGAACGCAATGAATGAAAGAGAGAAGGAAATCCCCTCTTCCCCTCTAACACGGACCCCGATGTGCTTCCCCTTCCCTCGAACCTAGCATCTATGACTTCGCCCTCCTCATCCGCGCGACACTAGAGCCATTTAGTAATTTCTGTATCCGTAGATTAGAATCCTCTCTATTATCCTCACTATTATCTTACTTATATATAAATATACTTATATATAATTATTATATTATATATATATATATATTATAATAATTAGAATTTTAGAACAAGAAATAATGGGAGTCTAACGCTGATATAAGAGCGAAGAATTAGGAGATATAAACAATATTCAAGCGTTGGCTTCATTTATTATATCGAACATTTTGGCTCACTTTGGAATCATCTTCAGCGAAAAAGTAAAATATAATACCTTGTTGAAAGTAAGTCACGCAGATTGGCAGAAATGCAGCAATCAATACGCTATATAAATTATTACAATTTTACTATTAGTTCAATAATTAATAATCAGTAATAATCGTGATCAGTAATAATCGTAAACATTTTTGGTGAATTGGTGTTAAAAATAAAGTCAATCGGATAGTCATTATTTGATATGAGATATTGACTGGATAAATATTCATGTTCTTGCAATGAAATTTCGGACTTGAAATAACGTATCTTCTCGTTATCCGTGACCTCGTATTGTGTCACGATATTACCGGTACGTTCGCGGAAAAATGCATCGCGAGGATCGAGATGCGGGATTCGAATCATAGGATGATTCTCGAGAAATTCACGTGTCTCTCGATTCGTGCGCATTTCTTCATCGAAAATACACTCCCACTTTTCCGTCACGATATAACTTCGCTGACGTAATCGCCAGGTCGTTGCAATCGTTCGTTCATATCGCGCATCAAGTGTATCTTTGGAATAGATTTATCGCGGTTTATTCGGTAACAAGTCGGGCACCCGTGAAAGAAGCAACTGTAGTCTCACCCTCATTCTCGTACTCATAATACTCATCAACGAGTATGCCTTCCGTTAACCGATATTCTCTCCCGCGTCCCGCATAAATAATGATATAACGTTCAATTTCACGTTCCTTTAAAATTAATCATTGCCTTTGCCTGATTGATTGATCTTTAAATCTATATCCCCCAGCAGAATGATGCCTATTTCTTCTTTGCGCAAAAATTTTTCCGAAATACTCTCATACAACTCGAGGCAATGATCGCGCATGTGGACTCGTTTTCGCGTTCTAAAAATATTTTTCTAAACGCCAGACATGCTCGCCGAAAGACATCGACGTCGGTACGGCAATAATTGATTATTTTATTGAAAATCAAATATGCTATTTTTTTTTGTCACACAAGAGAACGTTCGCGTTTCTCCGTTTGCATCGTTTCGGATGCGTAATAGTAACTAACGTTAGGCAGCAAGCCAACGTATGTTTGATTATCGCTAGTATTAAAAAGATGCGGGAAAATGCCTTTGTCGCAGGTTTCCGATAATCCAAAAGTAATTCCGCTAACCGCATTAGCATATAATTAATATTATAAATTTTGTACGCCTTATTGTTAAAATTACTGTTATAACTATATATAATTTTTGCCGTTTAAATTCACTCCAGATTCCAATCTACAATGATTTTCGACTATATATTGGAGAATGAACTGCACGTCGAAAGCTTTCGCATTGTGTGCTATTTTTCAGATTATTTGAGTGAAGCTTTTCGTGAGGCGTGTTACAAATTCGACAAATTTCTTTATCGGATCATGACGAAAAACAAATTCATGCGCTCCGCACTAACGAAAGTTGCGATAAATCGTATACTTCCGCGCACGAATCGTAAATTTGTTGAGTGACATAAAGTGTTGGGACGTGAATTTTTATTTC
>NW_012130142.1:553120-558697 GCF_000143395.1 Atta cephalotes
GCTGATACTTCCTCTTGAGGCAGGGAGACTCGTCCTTTTCCATGTTGTGACTCTTCGAGAATGTTCGCTTCTATACAAAAATATAAAAAAATGAATAATAAATTTTCATTTAATATATATAATATGACAAAATTTGTTTGCATACATTATTCTCATATTTAATAGATGTATACGAATGTAATATTTTCCGATAAGGTTACTAATCTTTAACGGAATATCCTTCTGTGACGCCGCAAGGAAAGTTTTTCTTTTGTTCGCGGAACAGGAGACGGAGGAATTCCTAATAACGATATTCGTACATAAATTAAATTCGAGCATAAGAATTAAGAAATAATAAAAAAAAGAAGGATTATATACCTGTAGGAATTTTGCTTTGAATCTCCTCTTCTTCCCGATTTGCTCCTTCATCCTTTTGCTCTTCCAGATGTTCTTCTTGTCTCTCTTGAGTTTGTTCCTCCTTTTTCTTCTGCTCTTCTACTTGTCCTTCCTCTTGATCAATAGCTTCGCATTCTTCTCTTTCCATAATTTCCTCCTCCCTTCCTCCTCTTCCTCCTTCTTCTGTTTTATCTCTTGTTTTTCTACTGGAAGAGTGGGAGAATACATATGATCGTATTCTAGAAAAACAATGTCATAGTTTTTGTCTTGAATTATTACCTTCAGATAAAATATATTTTTTTGGTCTTTCATGAACTTATCAGGTGAAAACGCATGATGGAATCAAGAGAAACTTCATCTACTTCCGTATCTGAAAATATTATATTAACATTTTACATCATACGAAAGTGTTTATTTTAGAAATTATTTATCTTTTAGATATCAACTTATCCAACGAAAGCAAAATGATTGGAATTTCCGGCCTCGCCCTCTCTTCTTCTTGTTCTTCCAACTCCTGCGATAAAACAATTCGTGCCCTTCCTAAAAAAAAAAGAAAATAATTAATATTTAAATGTGAGGAAATTATAAAAAGTTCATTTTTACAATTTTCTAATTTCGTTACACTTACGCGACGTAAGTCCTGTCTGTGGTTCTTCCTGTGTGCGACGTTTCCGCGATTGCGGGGAGTGGGTTTACTGTGGTACTTCTCTCTCGAATATTACCTTCTACAATTTAATTTTTTAGAAATTATTAATTATTTCAAACTGAATATAATCAAATTATTCATATATGAAAACAACAAAATATCTAGGAAATGAAAGTGAAATATTTTTATTTACCTACGGTGAGATGAGAGAGGAGATTCGCGATAAGTCCCACATCTTCCTCCTCGTGCCTAAACATTCATCGCATTTACACAGTTTCTTGGGCTAATTTGAGAATACTTGTGTCCTTAGTAAAATACCCTAATTGGTATAATACTCCCCATATTGCGTCCGAACATTCACACGCGAAGCCGACGAAAAGCAAATATTGCTCTCTGAAACATCGTTCAAACCGGATAAAAATTTCTCTGGAATTATTCGCGGATCAAGCGTCGTAACAAGCTTTATGATCCTGCAAATATTTTCTTTCTCGAGATTCATTTCACTGAACTTTGCACGTGACTTTACACATGACTTTTGCACAGTACTCATGTAGCAGAAGTTTTCACGAAGTGAAACTTAAAAATAGTTTTTCCTAATAAATTCGCTATTTAAATAGAGAAAATTCTGTCCTCCCTTAAAAGTGAGCTTTGAGAAAGTTAACAATTTAACGAAAGCCGATGAAAAAATTGTACTGTTTAGGATTTATTTATTTTCCTGTTTAGGAGAAAATGAAAACTTACCTTTTTTTTCTATCACATAAATGGATTATATAAACGAAGTTTGAAAAGAATTTTCTTGCTCTTAAAGAAATTTAACGTATGCTACTCACAAAAATTTAACTCTTTATTATATATTCAGTCTAGAATGCTCGGGAATGTAAAAATATTCTTTATTTGTTATTATGTATATTTCAATTTCTTCTTTTCAAATAAATTTTTTTTTGCTATCTATTTTTTTTGCAAAGATTTATAACTCTCTATTTGACAGTTTAACAATTTACAATTTTTTCCATGCTCGAATATTACAAGTTTGAATATGTCCGAACGTAAAATAATTTCGTTATTCTAATTAATCTTGAAAGTTATTATTCTAGTTAATCTTGAAAGAAATTCTTTCTTTTGTAAATTTTGTTACTTCTAAAATATTTCTATTTTTTACTTTGAAAAATGTTTCAATATATTTTCTTCTTTTCAAATAAATTTTTTCGTATCAAAGATTTATAACTCATTGGTCGTCAGTTTAATAATTTACAATTTTTTTTCGTCTAACGCTCAGATATTACAAGTTTGAACATGTTTAAACATGTTTGAAATAATTCCGTTCAACCTTCGAGAAATTTCTTTTCTTTGAAAAAAAACTGCGTCATAGCAACGTAAGAACGATTCTAGAATTTATAATTTTTTTTGTTAATTTTCGAAAAGTATGTAAGCACAAATTGCTTCGGATAGCGATGTGCTGTTTCATTCGAGTCTTATCATGAGAAGTGACTATATCATGAGCAAACAAGTGCTGTGTTTCTTCATTTTCCGACATTTTGAATTATTTGTGTCGTTCAATATTACGCAAAAGAGGAATGGCTCAGCAAAAAGACACTACTATTGCGGAGAAAGCGGACTGGATTTGCGATTTTGTCAAGATCTCAATCAGTAGACACATAAAGACGAGGACATGGAAAACAACGCTCGATTTCATATGATGCTATCCGACAACATATAGTCTTAACAACTCTCATACGAAGATGATTCATGTGGAGTTACAAAAAACTAACGAAGGAATCTTCCTCTTGTGAAATTAACTCAGAAACAATGCAGATGGAATTTATTTCGATGCAGACTGTTGGCAACAGTTTATAGACAACATGGGATTCATGAAAAAGTATTTAAGCTGTGAAAACAGAGCTGTGAAACCAAACTCCATTGTCATAAGAAATATCCTATTATGTGATAAAAATGAGGATCCTAAAAGATATCCTCATCAATTTTATCACATCCTACGGTGCAAAATCAATATTGTTGATATAAAGAAGATGAAGGAGAATCTTATTCTATGGGAAATAGCAGTAGAGATCTTTAGAGTAAAAAGAAAACATTGGATGCAACACCCCCGATGAAGAAACGAAGAACCTATGCAGTGGTAATTGTAATGCAGGAAACTATCTTCCTCGGATTGCAAAGTAAAACGCGCATTTGAAACATTTAGAATCTCTGATAATGTCAACAAATTTTAATTAAAGAAATTGAAACTGCCTGTAAACTAAAACTACCTGTAAATTATGTTAATCGTGAAATCATAACATTAAAACTAAAACATAATTATGACGAAATTGCGTGTAATGTACGCATGCAAATTAACGACTTAATTTTTCTCGATTCATATTTTAACATAATATTTGTAGAATTAATTTCAATTAACTAAGTTATAATGAAATTTTTCATATGATTTTTTTTCACATAATTCTTACGAACCGAAAATTGTAATTTGTGTCCAATTATTTTAAAACTTTTTTTTTATTTTAATTACTCAATTGAATTATGTATTTTCCTACAATGAAGAATTTATACAAATACATTCTTTTTTTATAGCATAAACCCTCTACATTTTTTTTATCCGTAATCTCGCTCTTTTACAATAAACTCTATCCTCAAAACAACCCCAAAATTAATTTATCCTCAAGAAGCAAATCACTGAAAATAGAACTACATCTAAAATTTCATTAATGAATATAGTTCTGGCATAACACTGGTACAAAAATATATAATCGTTCATTTTTTAACTACAACCCTTTAGCAGAAAAATTATCTTTTATCCTTTTCACGCAAAAGAGAACTATGTATGTATATATTACAGAAAAGGAAAATAAATCATTTTACGATGGGAATTATCTGATTTAGGAGTTCGCGACATACCGACATATGAACCGATTTTTGAGCTGCAATCCATTAACAACCCTCTGCCCATTTCACGTAGGAGATGATTCTTCTGTTAAGGGGATTGCTCAAACATCGGTTCGTATTTATTTTACGAGCTCCTAAATCAACAAATAAATTCCCGTTATAAAATAATTTATTTTCCCATTCTGGAACATAATTCTGCTTTTCTTGAAAAGGGCAGAGGGTAGTTTCCCTTTAGTACAAAGAAATTTACTTAAATTATTAATTATAAAATTACATGATGCGTATACGAGTAATAAATTATTAACGTATGAAATATGAAAAAAATGTGGTAGTGATATCGAGTTAATCTTAGTCATCAAATTACTAAATTTACTAAAAAAAAGATTTTTTCGTTTTAAATCGACTGAAAGGAATTAAAAAATATTTTAACTTTTTTATTTATTAACATGAAATTATTTTAATTATTAACATGAAGTTATCCGCAAAAAATATGGTAAAATAAACTTATATGACTGATAAACTCAAGATTGAACTGTTTCTATAAGGTATGTTGTACATGTTCCATTAGATCCACTGTATAATACAATTATGAATAAATTAATATAAATAATAATTAAAATCAAACTTTAGTTCACTCACATGAAACAAATTAAGAGTTATTAAACACGACATGTTTGGTGAACAAATGTAAAATGAAAATTGAAAAAAACAGTGGACAACATGTATTTACAAAGACAATAAGTATAAGTAATAAATAATTAATAAAATAAACAAGGATAAACGATATAGATTGGAAGCATTACATCTTTAAAAATAGATCTCTATCTAATAGATCGAGAGAAAGTATATCGTTTCGTAGATTCAGGCCTAGTTTTTTAATATGTATCATCCCTGATAATAATCCTTTTTGTAAAATTTGCTCTTTATCAAAGATACATACATTATTCCAATCAAATTCATGAAATAAGTTTATATGTTGTGTGTAACCGAATGTTGGGTCGTGTTTCTGTTAATATTATTCCTATGTTCACTTATGCTTTTAAGGCATCTGCTTGTTCCAACATACGACGTATCACAGTCCTTGCAGTTAATCTTATATACAACATTAGGTGTACAACTTTGCTTCCGCCGTTTTCCTATAGATGGCTTTAGTGATAAGTGGTGGTCGAAATAAATAAATCATAGACGTCATACAATAAACTTGGGCATCTGTTAACATAAATAGAAACATTAGTCGATTTGTGTCTGCATCATAAAGTTATTCTCGATTGAAAATGTCAGTTTACGAGTCAAATTCTCGTCATTTGCGGGAGGTTTTAATTTTTTGCTTCAATATGAAGAAATCTGCGGCTGAGGCTCATCGAATGCTCTCAAATACTTGGTGAGGCCGCTATTAGTGAAAGAACGTGTCGTGAGTGGTTTCAACGCTTCAAGAACGGTGATTTTGACGTCCAAGGTCATGCTCTGTATTTGATGGGACCAGCTCGGCGTAGTGTATTATGAACTGTTAAAATCGACTGAAACAACACACAGGCGATCGGTATTGAACGCAATTGATGCGTTTGAGCCGAGCATTGAAAGACAAACGGCCGCGAGAGACATGATAAAGTGATTTTGCAGCATGACAATGCTCGACCTCATGTTGCGAAAGTAGTCAAGAC
>NW_012130142.1:561393-563366 GCF_000143395.1 Atta cephalotes
AATACTTTGAATCATAAATGTATAACCAGTTTTTTACAATAAAGCCTCGAATTTCGGAAAAAAAATGGCGGAAGCAAAGTTGTATGTTTTAAGAAGTTATTAGAAATATTAGGAATAAACGATATAGAGAAAAATTTTTTATTATTGATTTCTTCTTGAGTTGTCAATTGTTTATCAGTAACAAAATCATCAATATGATTAAAAAGATCAAATTTTTTGTAAAGTCTTTTTTTAATAGTTGAGAATGTCAAACTAGAGGATAACCATTATTCAGAAGAATTTTTATAATTAAATCAAAATTCTTTTTATGAAAACTTGGATGAGAAAGTAATAAAGCTCTATTAGTTAAATCAATAATCGTGTCAATTTTTTGACAGAGTGGATGCCATGAGAAGTAATTGAGAAAATGACCCGAGAATGTAAGTTTATGATATATCAATCAAAAATAAGAGTCTCCTCTTCTTTTATCAAGCAAATATTCAAGAAGTTTAATGAGTCTAAGTCACCAATTTCCATTGTAAATTGTAGTCTTGGGTGGTAAAAATTAAATTTAATAAGAATCTTATCAATTTAAGCATTGTCAATAGCTAAAGCAATGTTATCAACATATCTTACATAAAACAATGATGTAAACAGAAAGTTTATTTAACGAAACTGACTCTAAGGCCCGATTTCACAATATATAGTTAATAAAAAAATTAAATTAATTATAACTCGAGTTATAGTTAACTATTTACACTGTTTCATAACCTTATGATTAAAGTTAAATCAAAGGTTACGTGTATTTCTATTGAGATGGCAACACTCGTATGTTTGGCATTACTTATTGAGGTTAAATCGGTGTGATCTGTAGGATTTGTTATATTATAAACGTTTAAAATATATCTCGTTTCATTTATTATATAAATCTGTTAAAATTTGTGAAATATAATATATGCGCTATGATAAGTATCTTCAGCAAAATAACATTTTGTCACTTCGATATTTTGATATTTTTATGTAAAGTGATAAGTGTAATGTCAGCTTGCTATCTAGCTAGTGAGAAGTTTAATATATTAAACTTTTTAGGTATAAATAAGCTAACATTATTTATTGTTTTTTATTAATAAATTAACTAAATTTGAACATAATTTGATATTTCTGCGCTTAATACAAAATCTCAATTCATAGCAGTCTCAGTCCCAAAAAAAAGCAAATATGAAAAAAAGAAACGAGCATCAAATTTCTCGAAATGCGAAGAAAACTTCTAATTAGTCTCGTTGAAAAATATAAAAATATTAAGAATGTAAGAAGAGTAACGTCGTTACATGGAAAGAGAAAGTAGGTTGAAAATTGAAAGTGAATTTAATAGCAAAAATAGTGGCAATGCTTTTAGAAGTGTGAAACATTTAAAAGAAAAATATAATAATTTAAAAAAAGATACGAAAAGGAAATTTGCCTTCAAAAAAATTAATACTAAAACAGGTGGAGGTCCTTTCACGCCAGTAAATGTAATCGATGTAAATTTGGTGATTAAAGATTAGGGGAACAAGTTTATGGCTTACAAAACTCATATGACTGTGACTCGCAAAATATTAACAGTAAGTTCTATTATAATATTTCTGCAATTTTTAATTTATGTTTATCATTATTTGTTATGATTTAATAATTCACTTCTTATTTAGTAGTGATTGATGAAACATTAGACAACTCTATTTCCATATCGCCTAATTAGTAACGTTACATATGTTCTCTGTACCGTACTTATTGGTGTTTATCCAATCAAGCATCCCGATGTCTACGTAGGAGACGAATGTCTCCTGATTTCGCACTGATTGGAGAAGCATCAAATTTCAATTTCGAGCAGATCATGTCTCATACGATGTCATGTATTCTCCCCACGCGAACTTTTTCAGCCTGTATTATCTTATCGTGTGAATGGAAAATTATATATTATATATATATATATATATATATATATATATATATATATA
>NW_012130142.1:565046-577760 GCF_000143395.1 Atta cephalotes
ATATATATATATATATATATATATATATATATATATATATTTAGAAAAATTAGATCGACGTTTTATATTACGACACTGATTCTTGCATATACGAATAGCGGAGATCCCAACGAATACGGACCGCATACAGGTAACTTTTTGGGAGACATGACGGACGAACTCGCGGTAGCTTCATCGAGACGTTCGTATCTGGCGAAATTTTACGTGTACGTGGTTCGTACTCCGGACAGATGCCGACACGAAATTTGCAAAATAAAAAGTATTAAATTAAATTTTCAAAATTAGCGATTGCTTAATTTTATCAATATTCCTACGTTATTATTAAATAAAGAAAGAGATGAAAACGAGGAGGGAGTTGTTATAAAATTGGAATTTGACGCATTTCACGAGAACACGGAACGAGGTAAAAACATGCGCTCCAATTCTGTTGAAACGTAGATTCAATAGTCATTGTTCTCTCCCTACGGAACATATTGTATAATACCATGGTAAGTTGTATTAGATTGTGTAATATAGTAGTTCATTTAAGCTAGAATAAGATATGGATTTTCCCCTCCCGATCATTTTGTAAATAAAAATTATGGAATATAATACAATATTTTTTTTATAAAAATTTAAATCGATTTATACTCATAGTTTAAAAGTTAAAAAGAAAATATTGTATAATAAAAAATGTTCATTCGTACAATATATAGACTTAAATGAAAATTTGTACTTTTATTTGTTAAATGAAAAGGGAAAATAATAAAATCGATTGTTATTTTAAGAAATTGTACTAAAATGTTAAAATATAATGAAATACGAATTATAATATAAACGAAATATATATTGGGAGTACAAATAAGTTTCCGTCGCTTGCAAAAGACGGTGCCACTAATAAACTAAAGTTAAAATTGTTTGATGTAAAACGACATATCGTAAGATTGGACATCCGGTAACATCATAACCTTGAAATATTAACGATTTTGTATCAGCATCATATATTTTTTTTTGTACGAAAATGTCGAGTTTTGAGCCGAATAAGCGTCATTTGCGGGAACTTTTGATTTACTTCTTTAATTTGAAGAAATCTGCAGCTGAGGCTCATAGATTGCTTGTAGAAGCATATGATGATGCTGCCTTAAATGAGAGAAGTTGTGAGTGGTTTCAAAAGTTTAAGAACGGTGAATTTGACGTCGAAGACAAAGAACGTAATAGAAGGCCGAAAGTATACAAAGACGCGGAATTGGAAGCATTATTGAATGAAGATTCGTGCCTAACGCAAAAAGAACTTGCACTTACATTAGGAGTGACTCAACAAACAATTTCATATCGTTTGAAATCATTGGGAATCACGATTCAAAAGCAAGGGAATTGGGTTCCATATGAACTGAAATCGAGAAACGTTGAACGCCGATTTTTCACATGTGAAATGCTGCTTGCCAGGCATAAACGAAAGGGTTTTTTGCATCATATAATCACTGGTGATGAAAAATGGATACACTACGATAACCCAAAGAAGAGGAAATCGTGGGGATCATCTGGCCATGCTTCAACATCGACAGCCAAGCCGAATATTCATGGAAAAAAACTCATGTTGTGTATTTGGTGGGATCAGCAATTATGAGTTGCTCAAACCGAACGAGACTATTACTGAGGCTCTCTACCGAACACAATTGATGAGATTGAGCCGAACACTCAAGGAAAAACGCGTCCACTACTACTCCAGGCATGACAAAATTATTCTCTTGCATGATAATGCTTGACCACATGTTGCGGCGCCGGTCAAAACCTATTTAGAAACACTTAAATGGGAAGTTCAACCTCATCCGCCGTATTCTCCAGACATTGCTCCTTCCGATTACCACTTGTTCTGATCGATGATGCATAGCCTGTCTGAGCAGCACTTCACATCATATGAAGATACCAAAAATTGTATCGATGATTGGATAGCCTCAAAAAATGAAGCGTTCTTCCGACGCGGTATCCACATGCTACCAGAAAGATGAGAAAGTAGTGACTAGCGATGACCATTACTTTGAATAAAACACATTATGTACCATTCTTTCACGATAAATGTTTAATTTTTGATTAAAAACGGCGGAAACTTATTTGTACTCCTAATATTTTCTTTTTTTCTTTCTTTTTTCAAAAGCAACGAATATAAAATAAAATTATTTTGTACTTGAAACACGAGAAAAGTTGTTGTATTATATATTCTCGTTCCTTTTTCGATGTAAGTTTTTTTTCTGCAATGTCGTGTGTAAACTCATCGTGTGTAAGCTCATCGACGATGATACCAAGCATACACTTGGCGATTGAAATATACATTGATCGCAAGCCTAACGACGCGCGAAAATAGGCTTATTCTCGCTTGAAGATAAGCTCATCTCCGTATCGTGGCAGGATCAACTGTTCATTGGCCACGGTGCTCTCGTTGGCTAGCCTACGCGAGGGTATGCTGACGCGAGGGTATGCACCCGCGTGGGGCCGTCCGCCGCGTTGATCAGCTTATCTTAAATGTTTTCCTTCGTGTATTCTTGAAAATGTTATTATTAAACGCCATTTTTTTCTTTTATTTATTTATTTTTTTTTTGCTTTTGAAGTTTTGCACGGTAATCGAGTAGCTCATTTCGCAAAATGGACGTCTGCTGGAAACATCTCTGGACATCAATCGTATGAAGTCCGACCGGTTGTGAGAAAACGATTTTTGTAAAGACTTTTTTTGCGACATTTATCTCTCATATCCGATGTGCGTTTCGAGAGAATTTTGTTTTATTACGCGAAATGGCAAGAAGCCTATCGTCAATTACAATACGACATCCGTGTAAAAGAGCACGAAGAACAGAGTTGGAAGTGCAGCAATACTAAAGCGACGAAGAAAAAGAATATAATTGAATTTCACGAGGATTCACCCCGTCCAGAAGATTACTCGAACGATCCGTTTTCTCCAAAATTATTATAGTGATAATCGATGATCTTATGAGAGAATTATCGTCGTACGATGCGATCATGGATTTTTACCAAAGGCAGTCATCACAAGAATCCCAGTGTTATTCTTATCTCGCAGAATCTCTTCCATCAGTAGCGAGGCCAGCGCGATATTATCGCTCAATACGAATTACATCGTCGTTTTCAAAAATCCATGTGAAAAATCACGCTCGTCATTTAGCTCGTCAAGCTCTATCCCGACGATTCGAAATTCCTAGAAGAGGCGTACTACAATGATACGTCGAGGTCTCATATTTTATATTTTGGGTATTTGTTACTCCATATGAAACAATCAACCTCTGGACAATCGATTTCAAACGTATTTTTCCCGAGGATACGACTCATGTCTACGTGCCGCGTAGATCATTTTTCAACGGATTCATATAAAAGGTACGGGTAATCGTACGTGTCAGTCATAGACATTTCTCGTGATGAAAAAGGGTGACAATCGCACAGTGAAAATCGCTACATATTCGATCAATAAGAGAAACGCTTGTCTCCTCGCAGCGATCTATCATTTGAACAAAAATTAGCGCACAACCTTCTTATGCAAAGCTGACGAAAAACTAATTCATTGTCTAATTATCTGTGAATGTGTTTAATGTACTCAAAGGTAACGTCTCGCTTGAACGTTGCGAAAAAATTGCGGCTACGTATTATAAATAAAAATCGACTCTGCGACATGTCGTAGCAAAACGCGAGAAACACAAAAAAATTGGAAGGAAAAAAGAAAGCTATTGGTGCAGCGAGGCGGATTTTTACCTTATATTATCGGACCTGTATTATTGATTTTATTTCGCTAATTATCGGAGGATCGTAATAATAGAACGCTATGGAGAGGGCCAAAAAAATGATTTTAATTTCGATGGAAATCTCGAAAGAATGAACATTAACTACGTCAGAATCCGACATCATTCACTGACGGGGAGTAAAGGAAATCGCACTACCGTGAAATTCGGATAACACCGCGAACTCTAATAATACAACGCAAACTCCCCGGAACTCATCTAACACGACTCAATGCGGAGATGAATCGTATTCTTAATTCCAGTTGGCCGCGCAATGAAAGCGAGAGATGAAAAATATACAGAGAAGCACAGTGGCGATGCCTACGATTTATCCAAGAAATACGAAGGCAGAAAGACGCACGCAACGAGAACGAGAATGCAGAAGACAACGCTACACTAAATGCCTCCGCTGATAACGAGTCGACGAACGATGATGTTTTACATGAACTTACACAAATATTCGATGTACACTCACGACATTCCAGCAGAAACGCAAATATTATTACGAAAAATTTCGAAATTTCGAAGCATGATCATGCGATAAAAAGATTGAAGAAATAGTGGAAAGCATCCCGAATTTTATCGTAAGCATGCGCGCTTACTGATGAAATATTTGCTTCAAAGGTTGATAGAATTAGTTGAGATGAGCATGGAATCGTGACTATAGATAGTAATGTCGTAAAACATTCGAATATCACAGGTAAATGACACAATGTGTGAGAGAAAAACGGTGAAAGCATTTGGTAGAAATCAGTTTGCGCGATTATATTCGTGCGTTAAACATATCTTCCTCACTGGTGAGAAATAAAAGATTATTGTCGCAGTGGACACTTTATTCTAAACAGCGTAAAATTTCAACCTCGTGCGAGTTCCACACCTTTTATACACCTCGAAAACGCGAATTACATTATATCGCGATTATATCGCGATAAAAATCACAAAAAAGAAGAAAACAATGACGAACGTTCGCCATTTCTTTCGCGTATACGAAAAATTGATACTCCTGTATCATTATCGACAAGAAAAAGTCGGTTACTCGATTGGAAAAAATTAAAATAACGATGACATTTGAAAAATTATATTTCTATCCGTCGCATTATGCAGGCTATTCGGCGATGGATAATTTAACTTGTGCTGTTAAACCGAATTTCTTACGAAGAGAAATCGTTAACTCGAATCGCAAGACGCGTACACGTCACACCGACCATTGCGCAGAAAATTTCCACGATTGCGTTACAATGTAACAAACATTGATGATGTGTGGGAGACAGATTTGATTGAACTCCGAAATCTAAATCTTACATTGACGGTTATTCCTATCTGTTAATGATTATCGATGTACTTAGTAAATACGGTTAGAACCGCTACGTGACAAAACGAGTAATTGCGTGATATAAGTTTTTCAACGTGTACTAGCAAAATCGAAGGACGAGTACCTCTATACTTACAAACGGATAAGTTAAAAAATTTGTCGCACAATTAATGCAGAAATTTCTTAAAGAAAACGACATTCATTTTCGAATAACGCGCAATCCAGACATAAAAGCCACTATAGTCGAGCGCTTTAACAGAACATTGAAGGAGCGAATGTGGCGTTATTTCACGCATAAAAATACGCGATGGTACATCGATGTTTTGCAGGATATTGTGCACGCTTACAACCACACACGTCATATCGCTGATTGCATTCTCGTCCACGAGAATGCAATCAGCGATAGAAAAAACGTATGTGCGTATCGCTCGTGAAAATAGCTCGTCATTGGAAAAACGACGAAACGTTAAAGAAAGACGTGAAAGATTAAATATTGTGTCAGAGATCTCATTCGCACCACTAGAGCGAAAGGTGTCTTCGAGAAAGAATATGAAGCTAACTAGAGCGAGGAGACATTTTGAATTTATCATATTCTCGATTGGCGAAAACTACACTACGTGTATGAATTAAGCGATTTAGCAGACGAAGTCATACACAGTATTTTTTATGAGAGAAAGCAAGAATTAGCTCGAGTTGAAAAAAATTTACAGGAAGAACAGTTTATCGTCGATCGTGTGATAAAGAGTAGGGGACGAGGAGCTAATAAGTAACTACTAGTTAGCTGGCGCGGTTATGTCAGCAAGTTTGATACGTAGGATTCGAGTTTAATTTCTCTTCGCGATGGAGGAGGAACAGTTTCTTCTGGTTTCTTCCGAGCAATAGTAGTATGCGTCATTTTCTGAATAATACAACGTCGTCCTTCATCACGGATTACCTCATCCGATAGCGTTGCACGGACAGAAGTTGCGTTAAGTAAGATTCAATTTCCCTGTATTTTTTTACACGTACGTATGGTGATTAGATTCGTCGATGTTAAACCCAACGAAGAGACGAATGGTCCGTTTATGATAAAAGAAGTTGCATTTTCAAATGGTATTTACAACAATACCCATGAGCTTATTGATGCGATTAATATTGCATGTAAAAACAATCGAATCGCATCTTTATTTTGAACAACAAAAGCGACTGGTTGCAAAGTCCTTATAAGTTTTAATTGCGATGAGAAGTGTAAAATGCTACGTCATATAAACTTTTTCGATAATCTTTTACGAATGCTAGGTTTTGCATCAGCAATTTCCACAAATAATTACCCATTTTATTCTAAGTTAACGATACGTAACCTAAATCCAACGAAACACATGAGAAAACTTTTCTTACTCATAAATTTAAGAAGATGGGACGACTTGCAGATGGTTATTGGAATAGCGAACTCAGTAGCTTGTGGCGCACTATCCCTGATAAAATGTTCGTTTATTGTGATATTTCTGAGTTTTATATAACAGATGATGTACGTACTCCTCTTCTCAGAGTAGTGCCGATCGAGATACGTAATCATAATTACGCATTTGGTGAAGCATTTCTCATTTCCAAATTATATTCCATTTGCGAATAAATTTCAGAACGATTGAAATAGATATAAAAAATCATCTTGGAAAAAAAGTTCCATTCGAATTCGGAATTCACTGACTGTGACGCTGCATTTTAAACATAAGTAATAATTTTCTTTCATGTACGCGAATGTATAAATAGTGTCAGTCTTTAGTTAGAAACTCGCGATGGAATATGAGGAGCATTTTAATGCGCGGGACATTGGTAATCGAAGTGGAATTCCACGTGTTAGTTTACCCTACCAATGCGGACATCGGTAGCTTTCTCGGTGGACTATTCAGAAAAATATTATCGTACCTAAATAAAGGTGCACGCGCTGTCGGAAAAGAAGCTTTACGCGCAGAACTCAACGAGAAAACGTCGAAAATAATAAATCGTTGAAGGAAGCGGTTAAAAGTTGGCTCGTGGAATTAAGGGCTAAACTGAAGAGAAAAGCCGAAAAAAAATAAGTTCCCTGATGAGGGGATCGGGATATAAAATATCTGCAAAATCCATTGCGTTTTAGTTTCTACTTGGAAGTCGAGATAGTCGTATCATGCACGAACGACGTTGAGTGGTCAAAAAAAAAAAGTCATCGAAAAATAATACAGGAAAGAGGAGCAAAAAAGTGATGAAGGAAAAGAAAATTCGTGCTATAGGAAGAAAAACCAAAAAACCATTCATTAGAAAACATCGAGTCAAGAAACGCGACATATCCGACATATTCTCTTAATTGAACGGTAATAATTCGTGGCAGGAGGAAAAACCTATCTTTATATTTACTCAAGCGAGTGTATAAAGAGCGAACTCGATTTCTTCTCTCTGCTCCTACGCAAATCAGCATTGAGAGCTCACAATGAATTTATTACAAACCCGTAACTTCGCTCGCGGACGATTCACCTATAGAATTCGTCATTCGGAGAAGACTATCTGGATCTCACTCACATCACGTTGAGTCTTCGCATACGCGTAGAAAGCGAACGCAGGGAATATCGATCCCACTCGATGACATGGGCAAAAATAGGATCTGTAAATCATTTACTGCATTCTATGTCAATCAAATCGACATATATTTCAATCAAAAGCTCGTGCCGCCGCCAACATTTACGCGTATCGCGTATACTTCGAGGCATTATTAAATTATGCTTCACCCGTAAAAACTTTCCATCTAACCTCCTGCTTATGGGACGCGGATATCCCCAAATACATGGATGATGTTTAGATACGTCAATCTCAAATACGGCGTTTAAGAGAGCGCATAATACATTCAGAGAAATCGTGCGCTAGATCTCATAGGTTACCTTCACTGCGACTTTTTCAATCAGGATAAATTTTTAATTAACGGAGTGGAAGTTATAGAATGAGACTACGCTCGAAAGATTCGTTTTGCCTTACGGAGAGTAAAACGTTATCAAAAATACGCATTCTTGATATCAGTCTACTCATAAGAAAAACAAAAATAAGTCCTGGTGTGTTATTCGCAGACTAGAGTGTTGAATCAAACTACGATACACGCCGGCATCGTGGAGGAATCGACAGACAATGCAATACTCGGACATCTATTGAAAAGAGTAATAATCGGCTTTATCGATAATAAGGCGTTTAACGGCGATAGAAAATTGAATTTAATTTCAAAAATTATATTGTAGAATAAATTTCTTCGCTGTACGTCGATGGCATACAAATTCCCAGTAGACCATTACAGCCAAATTTTTCGAAAGACGAGCCGTTCTATGTTGAAGCTTATCACACATTATTCTCGGGAACCGGCATTCACTTTCTGAACGAGAGCAATTCTATAAGTAGAGACGATTACGGTTACACTCTTTTTGCTTTCGATCTTATTCCAGATCTATCTAATTGCGCAGGACATTAGAATCTCGTGAAACAGAGCTTACGATTAGAAGTGAGATTCGAAAAAACTCTTTCCGTGACTATTAATTGTATCGTCTATGCTGAGTTTGATAACGTTTTAGAAATCGATTCCTCACGTCAAGTCATTATCGATTTTTCCTATGTCTTTCGCGAGAAAATTATTTTCTCCCTACTATATATTTTTTTCTCATTATCTAATTACGCAAGACGATGAAAAAAAAGCCTCAGTCTTGCTCGTGTCATCGACGTTTCGTGATGTAAAAAGAGTAGCGGATATTCGAATATCATGGATGTAATCATCGACATACAGGGTTTCCGTGATGTCGAAGAAAACTTTATTCCGAAAGAAGTCGCAGTTCTTGCGATTAATGTGAGCACCGGACCGGACTGGATTATGATACCATCTTATCCATTTGGCCATTTATCCAAAAGAGTAAGATGAAAAAACAACTGACTTACACGAAATTATCACAGTATCGAATGGTTTGACGTCAATCCTGAATATTTTAGTATACATCTGCATGAAATTACACGACACATTTATATCAGAGGACAAGAGAAGGCACATTATTTGAGTAATCTACTCTCCAGAAACATATATAATCTGGAGGAATTTCTCTGGCCTTCAAAAATCTATTAAATTTCGAAGGTTTTGGACAACATTGCACGCATTATGGATTTCGAACAAATGTCGAATCACATTGTGCCTTATAAATTGAAACGTTGGCTAACTATACGAAATAGCAACAATTCGAGCTACGACAGCCTTCTCTCAGAATATTGGAGCGAAAGCGACGTAGAGAATGAAAAAATAGACAGCAGGAATTTTTCAATTCAATTTAAAAATCAGAAATACGATATCTGCAAAATTGAAGTGTGGAAGAAAAATATTGTGACAAAAAAGGCGAGTCAGAGCGAGGATGAACAAGCAACAAGAAAAAAGACCTTCCAGAATTCGACCCATCGACTGATAGAGATAAAGCTAACACTAGCGTTTCGCAAACGTCAAGTTTTGAGAACTCTACAACGTATGCACCGGCAAAAGAGGTAAATTCTGAATTTACGCAAACATTTCCTCTCTCACGCTCTCCAACGACGAGAAATGAATTCGTTGGAAGTTTTAAACGTATTACATCATCTCAGTGTCAGAGGTCACACATGCAGAGGTCTATCCTGCCAATCGATTACCGAAGATGTATATAAGGTCGACATTGTTGCTAACACAGACGATCATGATCGACCTGGCCAGCACTGGGTCGCTTTCTACATTGACGAATACGATACAGGAACGTATGTCGATGGATTGTCGTCCTTAGACTCAAAGTTCCTCTTACGCCTTCGCCAAAACTCCACGTATCGCTGGAATACGACGACGCTGTAAGAAATACTTTCTCAAACTTACGGAGGATACTGCTGTGTATTTCTATATTTTATGTGTAATGATTACAATCTTAACCAGTTTCTTAGTCTATTTATCTCTGATTGTAAACACAATGACCGATTGATCGTACAGTTATTTCATAAATTTTTTCTTCATTGTAAACATATATAAATCTTCATATTGTGTGCCATCATGTTCAATCGTGTACTCTTTCAAAAAAGTAAAATAGTTATAGCATGTAACATCTCTTTTTAAAAATAAAAAACATTTTGAACTTATAAATTTCGTCCGTTTCTTATTCCTAGTCTCGCTCCTTTTACAATAGACACATTTCCTCTCGTATTTCAGGTTTAGATAATGTACGTTGGATATATAAAATATAAAAAGAATTTTTTTTTAAAGTAATGCTCGAAGATGCCGTGCTATGTCAAACATGTTCGTTCCTGTTTTACATTTTCTCCAAGTAAAAAAGTCTCCTAGACTCGAAAATTTTCGTAACAGATTCAATCATAAATAATAAAAACACTTTCATCAAAACATCAGTACGACGGAAATATCGGATCGTGCCACCGTAAAACTACCTGCTATTCATCTCCGTTGTTCTTTGTCCTCCCACGACAAAAAAAATGTTGCGGTCACAATCTCCACTCACCATTTTTTTCGGACTTCACCTATCATTTTATCGGAGGTCCTCTACCACCTCCTTCTTCCATCACCAGATATGGAACGAGCCAATCTGATCTTTGGCAACTATATATATATAATCAATCAGAACGCACCATTTAATTACCCTATTATCTCCCTATCATCACCCTTCATCCACCAATCAATGAGAGTTCCCCATTTTTCCAGATGGATCTAGGCCACGCCCATAATGTCTGGGAAGGTGTGGAAGGGATTTGTTTTGACACGCCATGTCTTCCCACTTATTATCTTAACTTTAATCTTTCAACACCTTGGGATAAAACATTTAATCATGAATGTAAATCCTGATAATGCAGATTACAGAAATAATGACAAAGCAGACGACAGAAGAATATTTATTAACAATTATTTTCAAAGATAAGAAAATAATTTAAATAATTTTTATAAATTATTATATGAAAATATGTTAATAATTACATTTCCATTTGTTACAGTTTATTGTAAGTTTGGACAACAAAATCGAAGAAAAAAAAATGAAAGAAAATATTATTTTAAATATGCATTTTTATTATTATAATGTTAATCAGTTCAAAATTTATCATTGTTAAAAAAGTAGAAGAAGGCGTTAAGAATTCGTATTCTTCGAAAAAAATGTGTATCAAATTGATTAATTCATATACCATATATATATATCATATTTATAAGAAGATGTTAAATATTACAAAATGCATGATATTAGTATAAATTTGCCTTTTTAAAAAAAGATAAAGAATCTTTTAAAAAAAGATAAAGATAAAGCGCTGTGAATACATAGATGCCAATTGTCAATCAACTACAGATATATGTTCAATAACTCAGTGAAGAAAAATTGTACAGCACTCAGTAAAAAAGCAAATTGAAGATAAAGACTGGTGCATCAAATTATTGAATTACAACTTAAATGATAGTATTTTTAATTATAAAAAATAAAAATAAAAAATAAAAAACCCTAAGTGACACGAATTTTTGTTTATCAGCCATCAAGTTTAAATCCTATAAAAAAAATTCTATAAAAAAATCCTATAAAAAAAAATTCTTAATTTGGATGATATGTATCATGTATATAAAAGATTTCATAATAGACGCTAAATTATAATCTTTAAAAATTATTACCTCGCTCAATTCAAATTATATATCTTGAACATAACTTTGTTGTACAAAATTAAAAAATGACATCCAAATTCTAATGTTCGTGAATTATGTTCATTAATTTATGTTGAAAACTAAATGATACATATTTTTATAATATCACAAAATTGTGTTTGCATCTTTATTTATTATTTATTTAATTTTAAGTACATATTATTTGTATATAAAAGATTTGTTATATAAAAGATTTCATATCAACTAACATCAAATTAAATTCCATGAAATTTTATGGATTATAATTTAAAAAGATTTGATATCAATAATTGGTGCCAAAATAAATACCATATCAAATTAAATAAAGATTATAATTCAAATGACATCTTATCTTTAATTTTTAATAAAAAAACTTTTTTATTTGTAAGACATGCGTTATGAAAAAGAAAAAAGAAATAAATAGTAAACTTTATTTCTATTCAGTGTAATTACATAATAATTTAATTCAAATAAAAAAGTTTTCACGTAAAAACACTTAGTGCTGTTGTCAAGAAATGTAATAATAAAGTATTAAGACGTAAATAATTTGCGTCATATAAAAATGGGATTAAAAGAATTTTGAAACTTTTTTATTTAAATTTCTTTATTTAAATTAAATTACACCAAATAAAAATAAAGGTTACAGCTTATTTCTTTTTTCTTTTTCATAACTCATGCCTTATGAATCTAAATTTATTTATCTTAAACTTAAACATAATATGTCGCACAATTTTTTGTAATTTATATGACTCTATAATCCAATCACATGTATACATATGCTGAATACTTTTACTCTAATGGAAATTTTACCTTATTCTTTTTATTTTAAATATTATATTATGTTCATATTTTTAGTACTATGTTATTTTGAATAAATTGCAATATAAAAATTTCATATAAAAAGAATTAAAACCATTTGGAATGGAATTGGAAGATCCTTCAATAAGAATATAAAGATATATATATATATATATATATATATATATATATATATA